>NC_057799.1:454915249-455094578 GCF_018294505.1 Triticum aestivum
GCCTTGTTGTTCCACCGCTCGGGGGCGGCCTTCTATGTCGCGCTCAATGGTGACCCGAGTCCTGCTGCGGCTAGCAGCCGGCTCCTTGTCTTTTCTTGCGCGGGCGCCGCTTGCAGTTGGCGTCCGGGATGTCGCGGCGTGTTCTCGGCGTGGGGGAGGACTCTCAGCGCAGGCGCCGGCTTCATGCCGTTCTGCGGCCGCGTCGATCAGCTGCTGGATGCGTCTAGTCATGTAGGGGAGCTCATCAGCCCCTAGCCCGTTCAGCTCGTCCACGGCCGCCTGAGCGGCACGCAGGTTCTCGAGTGGCGTGGCATAGACCGGGCTGTCTGCTCCCAGCTTGTTGGCGATGGCCGTGCCGCGCTTCTTGACGAGGCTGGCTCGGCTCGGCCCGCCAGGAGGCGGCGTACCAAAGGCGGCGCGGTCGACTTCGCGCTAGTGAGCCTCAGTGAGGCGTCTCATGGATGCTATCTTCTGGCCCTCCGCAATGAGGGCGAGACGGCGTGCCTCCAGAGTCTCGGCGTCGGCGTCGGCCGGGCTAGGGACGGACAAGTCATGCAGCGCCGTTTGTAGGGCGTCGTGGGCGTTCTCGCCCGAGACGGCGCCGTGGCTGATGACCAGCACCTCAGTGACAGCACTGCTGCCACTGTCGGCTCGAGGGAGAGGGTCCTCGATGATCACCACGTTGGTGGGGAAGGCGTCAAGCGATGCCGTGTCAGAGTCGACAAGCATCGGGTCGGTGGAGCCGACCGACTCCAAGTCCACAGCAAGCTCGCTGGAGACATGAAGCTGGTCGAGGAGGCTGACGAGGCGGCTCTCGGGGTAGTCTGTGCCCGCGTCGGACGCAGGCTCGTCGGAGATGCGGTCTCGCCAACAAGGTCGGCAAGGTAGCTCGCTGCGCAGGCCTCGTCGACGCCTTGCAGCGCATCAGGGCAAGCGCCATCGGGCGTAGCGGGCTGGCTACGCTCGCGGGGGAGAAAAAGGGTTCCCGTCCAGAACAGGTCTCCGGACGACGGTGCACCTGGCCCCATGGTGGGCGCCAAATGTCGGGTGGTAGGTGCGACATATGCCAACGGGTGGCTTATCATTGTGGGAGCCAGTAAGACATCGCCGGTGCCTGGAAACGGGATAAGGCGAAGACATGCACGCCGGCGAATCTTACCCAGGTTCGGGGCTCTCCGTGGAGATAACACCCCTAGTCCTGCTCTGCGGGGTCTCCGCATGATCACTAGATCAACACAAGTAGCTACAAGTGCTCCTTGAGCTGTTTGGCTAGAGGAGGAAGAAAGGCAAGGCTAGCTCTCCTCTTCCCTCTACGTGGTGGCTAAAACTATCTTAGAGATCAACCCTTTGCATGGGTGCCCCGGGGGGTTTATATAGGCCTACACCCCAGGGGTACAATGGTAATCCGGCTGGGTGCGGGTCCCAACCGTCAGTGTCTGTGCTCGCCGGCTTCTCCGCCGGCCGTTGGGGCCCGCCCACTGGTGGGTCCCGCCGGCTGCCGGCCTCTTGCCCGATAGGACGGACCCACCGCCTGGGGGCCTTGTCGGCGGCTGGTTACTGTTGCCTCACCCCTGATGACGAGGGCTTTGTTGAGGTAAGCGTGGCTACAGTGCCGCCGCCTGGCAGGCTCTCACTGTAGCCTCACCTCGTCTTGTCTCCTTAATGATGCACATACTTCGAGGGAGGGAGGTAGCCGGCTATTGGGAGCCAGCTACGCCCCAGGCCGACTAGGGGAGGCCAGGCCGCCTTCGAGCGTCTCTCTGGCTGAAGGGGCCCGCCGACCGTGGGCCGTACTGGCGCCTGTCGTGGGTGACGTCACAGTCAACATGGCTACACTGCCGCGCCGGACGGGAAATGGCTGACCCGTACGACGCACTGTGCCCGCACATGCTCCGGGATTCGGGGGTGGCAGGCTGTACTGCGGCCACGCCCCGTCTTATCACCGTTATGTGGGTGCAGCCCTGGTGGGTGCAGTCTTGGCCGACTTCTGGGAGTCGGCCTTCTTCATGGCCGGCTTCTGGGAGTCGGTCCTCTCAGGGCCAGCTTCCTCGAGTCAGGCATCTCGTAGCTCTCTTCGGGAAGGTTTTTGAGGCCGGGTCCCCTTTTGGTAGTCGGCCTTGGTGATAGCCGGCTAGAGGAAGGCAGCCCCGTGCTCTGGATGCTTGAAGGCTCGATCGGCCTGGTAATTTTTCGAAGAGCCAGGGGGAGTCGGTTAGGCTACCCGTGGCCATTTACTCCGACAGTCGTCGGCGTCTCAGGCGGGACACTTGGCACATGGTATTTGGAGGATGCTTGCTTTGCAACCTATGCTTGAGATTTCCGGTCTGCTCCTCCCGTAGCAGTCTCAACTTCTTCTCTCTGGCAATGGTGGGAGGATAGTTAGTTTCAGCGGAGCTGATTTCCCTTTTTCCTTGTGTTTGTGAGGTTTTTGTGCTTCTGTTGAGTTTGACATGTCATTGACGAGTGTGAGCTTGGCCCTGTATGTATTGGTTTTTGCATGATTTTTTAACTGGGCAAAGTTTTTTCTTAATTACTGATACACAAGACAAATATTTGCCTTTAAGAAAAACACCAACACACGCACGGAAAAGGATGACTCTATTTTTTTTTTGAAACAAGGCAAAAGATTTGCCATTTTCATTGATTAAGGAGAAGAGTAAGTTTTTCGACATTACAGCCTCGCCGAAGCGAAATAGGGACAAAGGCCTACTTTCGCGGCATCAAATTACACAAATGTCTAGCGCCCACCAGAGCCCACATAGATGTCTCCTCTTTAATAGCATGCACGATCACCAATACAGGCACCGCCTTTTCCCTAAATACACGTGCATTCCATTCCTTCCAAATCTCCCAGCCTACAAGATGGAGTAAGGAGGCCAAGGCTTTCCTTGGCTGCGCATTGTTGGTGAGGATCCCATCCCACCAATATCTCGCCATGTCGTAGCTCATCCAAAGAGTGGTATTGACATCCAGGTGTAGCCAGGCAAGGACCTCCATCCAGACCCGAATGGAGAAGCGGCACTTGAACAACAGGTGTGCCACGGACTCATGCACTTGATTGCAAAGTGGGCATCAATCACAGTTTGTCCACCCACAACACTGAAGTGTATCCGCCGTCCAGATCCTATTTTGCGTGACCAACCATGCAAAAAAATACATTTGGGGGTGACCAAGCCTTCCAGACAATAATTTGCAAGTTGTATTGAACAAGGCCAACAAATTACACCAAGTAGTCCATGTTGGCAGTGTAAAACCCATCGCTTGAGAGCTTCCATAGGATGGTGTCCAGGACACCCGGTTGGATATTGATAGACCAGAGCTTGTTCCAAGGAGCAACAAATTGTTCGAGGTGAACAAGAGATAATCCCGCGCTTGTTTTGATCAAATTTACCTAGTTGTCATCTACGAGGGCGGAAGCAACAGTGCCACGCTTCTTCCTGGATAGCTCGAATATTTTCGGTGCGATGTCTTTAGGGCGGATGACTCTATTTTGATGAGTGAGAACCTACTCTGGAAGGATGACTTTATCATATCTCAGCCATGAAGAATATCTGACTGATCTGGGTACTAAATTGGAAGGACCCGGATGGAAATGCAATCGGCTGGATAAATTCTTATCAACCAAACGCAAGTAGTTGGATGCATGCATAAATGATTAGTGCATGTAGAAGCAGATGGATCAATATAACGATGTGGAACCATGTACTTAGGTTAGGTACGCACCTATGTATATGAAGGAAATCTCCCTAGAGGCAATAATAAAGTTGTTATTTATATTTTATTATATCATGATAAATGTTTATTATTCATGCTAGAATTGTATTAACCGGAAACTTAGTACATGTGTGGATACATAGACAAACAGAGTGTCCCTAGTATGCCTCTACTTGACTAGCTTGTTAATCAAAGATGGTTAAGTTTCCTAGCCATAGACATGTGTTGTCATTTGATGAACGGGATCACATCATTAGAGAATGATGTGATGAACAAGACCCATCCGTTAGCTTAGCATAATGATCGTTTGGTTTTTCTGCTATTGCTTTCTTCATGACTTATACATGTTCCTCAGACTATGAGATTATGCAACTCCCGAATACCGGAGGAACACCGTGTGTGCTATCAAACGTCACAACGTAACTGGGTGATTATAAAGATGCTCTACAGGTGTCTCCGATGGTGTTTGTTGAGTTGGCATAGATCGAGATTAGGATTTGTCACTCAGTGTATCGAAGAGGTATCTCAGGGCCCTCTCGGTAATGCACATCACTATGAGCCTTGCAAGCATTGTGACTAATGAGTTAGTTACAGGATGATGCATTACGGAACAAGTAAAGAGAATTGCCGGTGACGATATTGAACTAGGTATGATGATACCGACCATCGAATCTCGGGCAAGTAACATACCGATGACAAAGGGAACAACGTATGTTCTTATGCGATTTGACCGATAAAGATCTTCGTAGAATATGTAGGAGCCAATATGAGCATCCAGGTTCCGCTATTGGTTATTGACCGGATGTGTCTCGGTCATGTCTACATAGTTCTCGAACCCGTAGGGTCCGCATGCTTAATGCTCGATGACGATTTGTATTATGAGTTATGTGATTTGATGACCGAAGTTTGTTCGGAATCCCAGATGATACCACAGACATGACGAGGAGTCTGGAAATGGTCGAGACATAAAGATTGATATATTGTAAGGTTATGTTTGGACACCGGAATGGTTTCGGAAAGGTTCGGGCATTTTCTGGAGTACCGGGGGTTACCAGATCCCCCCGGGGAGTTAATGGGTCTTCATGGGCCCTAGTGGACAGAGGAGGCGGCGGCCAGGTGGTGGTGCGCCCCTCCCCAATCCCCAACCGAATTGGACTAGGGTTGGGGGGGGGGCCCTTTCCTTCTCTCCTCCTCCTCCTTCCCTTCTTCTCCTAGTGGGAATAGGAAGGGGGGAGAATCCTACTTCGATCAGGAGTCCAAGTAGGACTCCCCCCATGGCGCGCCCCCCCGGGCCAGCCACCTCTCCTCCCCCTTTATATACGTGGGAGGGGGCACCCCAAAAGGCACACCAAGTCTTCTCTTAGCCGTGTGCGGTGCCCCCCTCCACAGTTACACACCTCGGTCATATTGTCGTAGTGCTTAGGCGAAGCCTTGCGCCGATAACTTCATCATCTCCGTTGCCACACCCTCGTGCTAACAGAACTCTCCCTCGGACTCAACTGGATCAAGAGTTCGAGGGACATCATCAAGCTGAACATGTGCTAAACGCGGAGGTGCCGTACGTTCGGTGCTGGATCGGTTGGATCGCGAAGATGTTCGACTACATCAACTGCGTTACTAAACGCTTCCGCTTTCAATCTACGAGGGTAAGTGGACACACTCTTCCCGCTCGTTGCTATGCATCTCCTAGATAGATCTTGCGTGATCGTAGGTAAACTTGTTGAAATACTGCGTTCCCCAATAGTGGCATCCGAGCCAGGTCTATGCGTAGATGCTATATGCACGAACACAATGAGTTGTGGGCGATAATAGTCATACTGCTTACCAGCAATGTCTTACTTTGATTCGGCGGTATTGTTGGATGAAGCGGCCCGGACCGACATTACATGACTGCGTTCATGAGACTGGTTCTACCGACGTGCTTCACACACAGGTAGCTAGCGGGTGTCTGTTTCTCCAACTTTAGTTGAATCGAGTTTGACTACGCCCAGTCCTTGTTGAAGGTTAAAACATCACACTTGACGAAAAATCATTGTGGTTCTGATGCGTAGGTAAGAAAGGTTCTTGCTACAAGCCCGTAGCAGCCATGTAAAACTTGCAACAACAAAGTAGAGGACGTCTAACTTGTTTTTGTAGGGCTTATGGTGATGTGATATTGTCAAGACGTGATGATATATAAATTGTTGTATGAGATGATCATGTTTTGTAACAGTTATCAACAACTGGCAGGAGCCATACGGTTGTCGCTTTATTGTATGAAATGCAATCACCATGTAATTTTTACTTTATCTCTAAGCGGTAGCTATAGTCGTAGAAGCAATAGTTGGCGAGACAACAACGATGCTACGATGGAGATCAAGGTGTCAAGCCGGTGACGATGGTGATCATGACGGTGCTTTGGAGATGGAGATCAAAGGCACAAGATGATGATGGTCATATCATATCACTTATTTTGATTGCATGCGATGTTTATCCTTTATGCATCTTATTTTCCTTAGTACGGCGGTAGCATTATAAGATGATCTCTAACTAAATTTCAAGGTATAAGTGTTCTTCCTGAGTATGCACCGTTGCTACAGTTTGTCGTGCCGAGACACCACGTGATGATCGGGTGTGATAAGCTCGACGTTCACATACAACGGGTGCAAGCCAGTTTTGCACCGTAGAATACTCGGGTTAAACTTGACGAGCCTAGAATATGCAGATATGGCCTCGGAACACTGAGACCGAAAGGTCGAACGTGAATCATATAGTAGATATGATCAACATAGTGAGGTTCACCATTGAAAACTAATCCATCTCACGTGCTGATCGAACATGGTTTAGTTGATATGGATCTCGTGATCATTTAGATGACTAGAGGGATGTCTATCTAAGTGGGAGTTCTTAAGTAATATGATTAATTGAACTTTAATTTATCATGAACTTAGTACATGATAGTATTTTGCATGTCTATGTTGTTGTAGATCAATGGCCCGTGCTACAGTTCCTTTGAATTTTAATGCGTTCCTAGACAAAGCTAAGTTGAAAGATGATGGTAGAAACTACACAGACTGGGTCCGTAACTTGAGGATTATCCTCATTGCTGCACAGAAGAATTAAGTCCTGGAAGTACCGCTAGGTGCAAGACCCGCTGCAGGAGCAACTCAGGATGTTATGAACGTCTGGCAGAGCAAAGCTGATGGCTACTCGATACTTCAGTGTGCCATTCTTTACGGCTTCGAATCGGGACTTCAACGATGTTTTGAACGCCATTGAGCATATGAGATCTTCCAGGATTTGAAGTTAATATTTCAAGCAAATGCCTGGATTGAGAGATATGAAGTCTCCAATAAGTTCTACAGCTGCAAGATGGAGGAGAATAGTTCTGTCAGTGAACATATACTCAGAATGTCTGGGTACCACAACCACTTGACTCAAATGGGAGTTAATCTTCCTGATGATAGTGTCATTGACATAGTTCTTCAATCACTGCCACCAAGCTACAAAAGCTTCGTGATGAACTATAATATGCAAGGGATGGATAAGACAATTCCCGAGCTCTTCGCGATGCTAAAGGCCGCGGAGGTAGAAATCAAGAAGGAGCATCAAGTGTTGATGGTTAACAAGACCACTAGTTTCAAGAAGAAGGGCAAAGGGAAGAAGGGGTACTTCAAGAAGAATGGCAAACAAGTTGCTGCTCAAGTGAAGAAGCCCAAGTCTGGACCTAAGCCTGAGACTGAGTGCTTCTACTGCAAAGGGGCTGGTCACTGGAAGCGGAACTGCCCCAAGTATTTGGCGGATAAGAAGGATGGCAAAGTGAAAGGTATATTTGATATACATGTTATTGATGTGTAACTTACTAATGCTCATAGTAGTGCCTGGGTATTTGATACTGGTTATGTTGCTCATATTTGCAACTCGAAACAGGGGCTACAGATTAAACAAAGATTGTCTAAGGACGAGGTGACGATGCGCGTGGGAAATGGTTCCAAAGTCGATGTGATCGTGGTTGGCACGCTACCTCTACATCTACCTTTGGGATTAGTTTTAGACCTGAATAATTGTTATTTGGTGCCAGTGTTAAGCATGAACGTTATATCTGGATCTTGTTTGATGCGAGACGGTTATTCATTTAAATAAGAGAATAATGGTTGTTCTATTTATATGAGTAATATCTTTTATGGTCATGCCCCCTTGATGAGTCGTCTATTTTTGTTGAATCTCGATAGTAGTGATACACATATTCATAATATTGAAGCCAAAAGATGCAAGGTTAATAATGATAGTGCAACTTATTTTTGGCACTGCCGTTTAGGTCATATTGGTGTAAAGCGCATGAAGAAACTCCATGCTGATGGGCTTTTGGAATCACTTGATGCTTGCGAACCATGCCTCATGGGAAATATGACTAAGACTCCATTCTCCGGAACAATGGAGCGATCAACTGACTTGTTGGAAATAATACATACTAATGTATGCAGTCCGATGAGTGTTGAGGCTCGCGGCGGGTATCGTTATTTTCTGACCTTCACAGATGATTTGAGCAGATATGGGTATATCTACTTGATGAAACATAAGTCTGAAACATTTGAAAAGTTCAAAGAATTTCAGAGTGAAGTGGAAAATCATCGTAACAAGAAAATAAAGTTTCTACGATCTGATCGTGGAGGTGAATATTTGAGTTACGAGTTTGGTCTTCATTTGAAACAATACGGAATAGTTTCGCAACTCACGCCGCCTGGAACACCACAGCGTAATGGTGTGTCCGAACGTCGTAACCGCACTTTATTAGATATGGTGCGATCTATGATGTCTCTTACTGATTTACCGCTATCGTTTTGGGGTTATGCTTTAGAGACAGCTGCATTCACGTTAAATAGGGCACCATCTAAATCCGTTGAGACGACACCATATGAACTGTGGTTTGGCAAGAAACCCAAGTTGTCGTTTCTTAAAGTATGGGGCTGCGATGCTTATGTCAAAAGCTTCAACCTGATAAGCTCGAACCCAAATCGGAGAAATGTGTTTTCATAGGATACCCAAAGGAGACAGTTGGGTACACCTTCTATCACAGATCCGAAGGCAAGATATTCGTTGCTAAAAATGGATCTTTCTAGAGAAGGAATTTCTCTCGAAAGAAGTGAGTGGGAGGAATGTATAACATGATGAGGTAATTGTACCTTCTCCCGAATTGGAAAGTAGTTCATCACAGAAATTAGTTCCAGTGATTCCTACACCAATTAGTGAGGAAGCTAATCATGATGATCATGAAACTTTGGATCAAGTTACTATTGAACCTCGTAGGTCAACCAGAGTAAGATACGCACCAGAGTGGTACAGTAATCCTGTTCTGGAAGTCATGTTACTTGACCATGACGAACCTACGAACTATGAGGAAGGGATGATGAGCCCAGATTCTGCAAAATGGCTTGAGGCCATGAAATCTGAGATGAGATCCATGTATGAGAACAAAGTGTGAGATTTGGTTGACTGCCCGATGATCGGCAAGGCATAGGGAATAAATGGATCTTCAAGAAGAAGACTGATGTTGACGTTAATGTCACTGTCTACAAAGCTCGACTCGTTGCAAAAGGTTTTCGACAAGTTCAAGGAGTTGACTACGATGAGACTTTCTCACCCGTAGCGATGCTTAAGCCTGTCCGAATCATGTTAGTAATTGCCGCATTTTATGATTACGAAATTTGGAAAATGGATGTAATAACTCATTCCTTAATGGATATGTTAAAGAAGAGTTGTATATGATGCAACCAGAAGGTTTTGTCGATCCAAAAGTTGCTAACAAAGTGTGCAAGCTCCAGCGATCCATTTATGGACTGGTGCAAGCCTCTCGGAGTTGGAATATACGCTTTCATAGTGTGATCAAAGCATATGGTTTTATACAGACTTTTGGAGAAGCCTGTATTTACAAGAAAGTGAGTGGGAGCTCTGTAGCATTTCTGATATTATATGTGGATGACATATTGTTGATCGGAAATGATACTGAATTTCTGAATAGCATAAAAGGATACTTGAATAAGAATTTTTCAATGAAAGACCTCGGTGAAGCTGCTTATATATTGGGCTTCAAGATCTATAGAGATAGATCAAGACGCTTAATTGGACTTTCACAAAGCACATACCTTGATAAAGTTTTGAAGACGTTCACAATGGATCAAGCAAAGAAAGGGTTGTTGCCCATGTTACAAGGTGTGAAGTTGAGTCAGACTCAATGCCCGACCACTGCAGAAGATAGCGAGAAAATGAAAGTCATTCCCTATGCTTCCGCCATAGGTTCTATCATGTATGTAATGCTGTGTACGAGACCTGATGTGTGCCTTGCTATTAGTTTAGCAGGGAGGTACCAAAGTAATCCAGGAGTGGATCACTGGACAGCGGTCAAGAACATCCTGAAATACCTGAAAAGGACTAAGGATATGTTTCTCGTTTATGGAGGTGACAAAGAGCTCGTCATAAATGGTTACGTCGATGCAAGCTTTGACACTAATCCAGATGACTCTAAGTCACAAACTGGATACATATTTTTATTGAATGGTGGAGCTGTCAGTTGGTGCAGTTCTAAGCAGAGCATCATGGCGGGATCTACGTGTGAAGCGGAGTACATAGCTGCTTCGGAAGCAACAAATGAAGGAGTCTAGATGAAGGTGTTCATATCCGATCTAGGTGTAATACCTAGTGCATCGGGTCCAATGAAAATATTTTGTGACAATACTGGTGCAATTGCCTTGCCAAAGGAATCCAGATTTCACAAGAGAACCAAGCACATCAAGAAACGCTCCAATTCCATCCGCGATCAAGCCAAGGAGGGAGACATAGAGATTTGCAAAATACATACGGATCTGAATGTTGCAGACCCGTTGACTAAGCCTCTCTCACGAGCAAAACATGATCAGCACCAAGACTCCATGGGTGTTAGAATCATTACTTTATAATCTAGATTATTGACTCTAGTGCAAGTGGGAGACTGAACGAAATATGCCCTAGAGGCAATAATAAAGTTGTTATTTATATTTCCTTATATCATGATAAATGTTTATTGTTCATGCTAGAATTGTATTAACCGGAAACTTAGTACATGTGTGGATACATAGACAAACAGGGTGTCCCTAGTATGCCTCGACTTGACTAGCTCGTTAATCAAAGATGGTTAAGTTTCCTAGCTATAGACATGTGTTGTCATTTGATGAATGGGACCACATCGTTAGAGAATGATGTGATGGAACAGACCCATCCGTTAGCTTAGCATAATGATCGTTTAGTTTTTCTTCTATTGCTTTCTTCATGACTTATACATGTTCCTCAGACTATGAGTTTATGCAAATCCCGAATACCGGAGGAACACCTTGTGTGCTATCAAACGTCACAACGTAACTGGGTGATTATAAAGATGCTCTACAGGTGTCTCCGATGGTGTTTGTTGAGTTGGCATAGATCGAGATTAGTATTTGTCACCCCGTGTATCGGAGAGGTATCTCAGGGCCCTTTCGGTAATGCACGTCACTATGAGCCTTGCATGCAATGTGACTAATGAGTTAGTTACGGGATGAGGCATTAAGGAATGAGTAAAGAGACTTTCCGGTGATGAGATAGATCTAGGTATGATGATACTGACGATCAAATCTCGGGCAAGTAACATACCGATGACAAAGGGAACAACGTACGTTGTTATGCGGTTTGACCGATAAAGATCTTCGTAGAATATGTAGGAGCCAATATGAGCATCCAGGTTCCGCTATTCGTTATTGACCGGAGATGTGTCTCGCTCATGTCTACATAGTTCTCGAACCCGTAGGGTCCGCACGCTTAACGCTCGATGACGATTTCTATTATGAGTTATGTGATTTGATGACGGAAGTTTGTTCAAAGTCCCGGATGGGACCACAGACATGACGATGAGTCTCGAAATGGTCGAGACATAAAGATTGATATATTGGAAGGTTATGTTTGGACACCGGAATGGTTTCGGAAAGGTTCGGGCATTTTCTGGAGTACTGAGGGTTACCGGACCCCCCGGGGGGAGTTAATGGGCCTTCATGGGCCCTATTGGAGAGAGAAGGTGGCGGCTAGGTGGTGGCGCGCACCCCCCCAAACCCAAACCGAATTGGACTAGGGTTTGGGGGGCCGGCCCCCCTTTCCTTCTCTCCTCCTCCTCCTTCCCTTCTTCTCCTAGTGGGAATAGGAAAGGGGGGCGAATCCTACTTGGACCGGGAGTCCAAGTAGGACTCCCCCCCATGGCGAGCCCCCCTTGGGCCGGCCACCTCTCCTCCCCCTTTATATACATGGGAGGGGGCACCCCAAAGGCACACCAAGTATTTTCTTAGCCGTGTGCGGTGCCCCCCTCTACAGTTACACACCTCGGTCATATCGTCGTAGTTCTTAGGCGAAGCCCTGCGCCGGTAACTTCATCATCACCGTCGCCACGCCATCGTGCTGACGGAACTTTCCCTCGGCCTCAACTGGATCAAGAGTTCGAGGGACGTCATCGA
The DNA here is from genome assembly GCF_018294505.1 of Triticum aestivum. Classification (NCBI taxonomy): domain Eukaryota; kingdom Viridiplantae; phylum Streptophyta; class Magnoliopsida; order Poales; family Poaceae; genus Triticum; species Triticum aestivum. Next base: position 454,927,450 of record NC_057799.1, read on the forward strand.
GCTGAACGTGTGCTGAACGCGGAGGTGCCGTATGTTCGGTGCTTGGATCAGTTGGATCGGAAGACGTTCAACTACATCAACCGCGTTACTAAACGCTTCCGCTTTCAGTCTACGAGGGTACGTCGACACACTCTTCCCGCTCGTTGCTATGCATCTCCTAGATAGATCTTGCGTGATCGTAGGTAAATTTTTCGAAATACTGCGTTCCCCAACAGTATATGGGTGTGTCCAGTTCTTATTTGAATGAGACATAATTAAGTCTCACCTAACTCCTACACCATTCTGGGCCAAGACATCAAGTAGCTTTGTGTTTCCCGCTAGTGCCACATTTTATACCAGCAGAATAATTACTCACACATAATTGGAGGTCTGTGAGAATTACATGGAGCCAATATATGCCACTATTATGATCATAATGTTCTATTGAGATAAAGATATGAGAATTAGCTATTTTAAGAAACATATGAGAATTAGTTTGTTCTCGATACCATCTTGTAGGCTTTTGCCCATCCTTGTTGGGTTGACCTTTTCTTTACAATATATTATGTATACTTTTGTGCCCCTTTGTTAGACTGAGTTTTTGTGTGGCTGGGTTTTGAGTCCGTGGCCAAAAAGAAAGGCGGGGTCAAAAGAAGAAGGCCATGACAAGTTAAAATGTAGAGAACACTAAGAATGACATTTGTGTGCCTGTAATTGGACACATCCCGTTGTCGGTGCCAAAACCGGCTGATCTCGGGTAGGGGGTCCCGAACTGTGCGTATGAGGATCGAAGGTAACAGGAGACAAGGGACACGATGTTTACCCAGGTTTGGGCCCTCTTAATGGAGGTAATACCATACTTCCTGCTTGATTGACTTTGATGAGTATAGGGGTTACAAGAGTTGATCTACCTCGAGATTGTAATGGCTAAACCTTAGATGTCTAGCCTGTATGATTATGATTGCCTCTACGGACTAAACCCTCCAGTTTATATAGACACCGGAGGGGCCTAGGGTTGTACAGAGTCGGTTTACAGAGAAAGGAAACTTCATATCCGAACGCCAAGCTTGCCATCCACGCAAAGGAGAGTCCCATCCGGACACGGGGGAAGGCCTTCTATCTTGTATCTTCACGTCCCATCAGTCCGGCCCATGTCACATAGCCCGGACGCCCGGGGACCCCCTAATCTAGGACTCCCTCACCCGTACTACAATTAACCTACAACTAAGATAGAGGTGTGAGAGGTTATGGCATGCCGCGAGGCTCTTGCACCGGTGACTGATCTACATCTTAGCAATATTCAAGTGGCTAAGGGCATTTCTAATCGATCCCCTAAAAGTTAAGGGAGTATCCGGTGGAGTAAAGTTAGTGGAGTAAATTTTTACTCCACTAACGGTGGCCGCACCTAGTCGATCCCCTATAGTTAGTGGAGTAAAAACAAAATTGTGTAGATTTTGTGTCCTACCCGCATGAACTTCAAACACTCCACGATACATATCTTAAAAACATTTAAATTAAAGCATGCATAGCATAAACTTCATAACATGTAGTTTCATCATCACGTTTTTCAAATTAAAACATGCAAAGTTGACCCAAAAGACCTCACTTCAAACACAATGTTTGATCAAAAATCACCACAAACATAGCATGTACATGTTGTGGATCGAGCCTACCAATGGCATGCACCACCACCCCCTCTACCACCACCACACAAACGAGGTCCTCATCGAAGAATCAACTCCACCATTTCTTGACCACCATCAACACCACCACCCCATAGGCCACCACCATCAACACCACCACCATCACCGCCACCACTCCCTCGGCCACCACCAACATTCTGAAGAGAGCTTTCAAGATCTCTCCATGAGTGAGCTCCCAATACTTTCTTGCGGTTCCATCCATTGTGTTTGGATTCATGAACATGATATCATGTTATTCGGCCTTCTTGGCATCATGAATCCTCTCCTCCTCAAGTGCAAGCCTACCCTCTTCCACCTTCACCCTTCCTCTCTTCAGCTGCCAACTTGGCCTTCCACTTCCCATCCTCCAATATCTTGAGCTAATTCCACCTAGCCATCTTCTCTTCTTTTCGTTCGGCCTCCAACACCTTCTTGGTCTCGATCATTGCCACAAGTTCTTCTTTGTAAGTGCCGCCGAATGCATTTTTCTTCTTTCTTTCTTTTGCAATCTTGTTTCCTTCCGGTCTATTGTTGGCATCTTCGTCAACATCATCCTCCTCCTCTATGGATATGCTGAACCTTTACCTCTTTGGAGTGGTCTCCGCGATTCTTTGGATCCACTTCTCGTTCTTGCATAGCTTGTTTGTAGCAATGATGTAACGTGAAGGGCTTGTGGCCAAACTTGGTGTTTCTATGCTTGAATAGTTCTTGGATGTAGGGGCATACTCTGCCACTTGCACACCTCTCGGTGGTGCATGATTCACTTAGTTGATGCAACCGGACAATTGGTTGCATTGGTCATGAATGGTACTCCAACGATGTCCAAGAGTAACTTGCATACGGCTTGATCACACATCGACGGAGTTGTTGTAGTGCTCGATAATTCTCTCCCAAAACATGGTCTTGGTTTGATCCATTCCAATCATTGCATCCATGGAGATCGTGCAATAAGCATCGCAAGGATCAGTATCCTCCTTTTGGTTGTAGTTGGCGGCGCGGGACCTTGGCACCTTCGTGCTTGCTTCGGTCACCTCAATAACTTCCTCTTCCTTGGCCAACTCCTCATCGGCCACCACCTTTTTAGCCCCCTCCTCCTCGGCCTCATCCTCTTCCCCGGTCACCTCTTGCTCAATATCTTGATGCCAAAATGAGTCGTAGTTGACCTCATCAAGTCCAATGGCGGCCAAGGACTCCCAAGACGAGAGGAATTAAGCCGTGATGCGTGTTGCCGGCTGTGGCCACCGCCCATGCCGGAGTATTGGGCGTAGGGGACATCGAAGTAGCTGCATAGTGCGCGTTCTAGGACGAGGCACCGACGTGGCCTTCTTCATCATCTTCTTCGCGGCCGCCTCGGCGAGCGCTGCCGTCGCACCCGTCGACTTTCGAGCTCGTTGGCTCTGGCGCGAGCGGCAGTTAAGCGGCGGGCCATTGCCGGAGAGGTGGTGGCCATCCCGGAGGCCATTGGAGCGGTTGGAGGCGGAGCTTGAACCTGGTGGGAATTTTTCATCCCCAAACTCTTCTTCCCCATGGGCGGTGGCGCGTGCGTGATTTTCGGTGGCGAAAAGCCACCATTGGTGGCCGACGGGGTGAGGGAAAGGTCCCGGCTATCCATTCCGGCCGGCCAGACGGTCATCGGTTGCGGCGGTGGAGCGTGGCGTCTGCGACGGCGGGGGACAGGGTGGCTCGGGGTGGGTAAAGAGAGGCGCCAGTTTTAATCGGCCATGGCGGGAGTGAGTATACTTAGGGAGATTTGGAGGGATATTGGGAGGTGGAGTAATTTTTTTACTCCACTAAGGTTAGGGGATCGGCTAGGTGCGTCGTTTGGGGGTATAACCGAACTTTTACTCCCTTATGGCCTTGTTGGGGATCGGTTAGAAATGCGCTAATGGAGTAGCGACAATTGAAAGCTGGAAGGGAAGCGACACCGGTCGTTATGGCAACTATTCGAGAGGTAAACTATCTGGAAGTCTAGTTTCCATACTTTTCCGCCATGTTAAGAGAATATCGAGTAAAGAATTGCCGCCTAGCCTTGTTGGCACTGGCATGCAATTTAGGATGTAAACCCCTGTGTGGCTTCTATCACTGCCTATTGCTGTTCGGATTCCTATTGCCATGACTATTAATAAAGGTGATTCTAAAATTAAACAATGAGCAAGCTCCACACTAAAAACAGACTTAACTTTGCAAACCTTCATCTATATGCATAATTATTATGTTGGCTCCCTTTAGAAAGCCGTGTTCCTTCAGTAATTGAAGCCCCTCAACCAAGAAGCAAAAGAAGAATGTGACTCATTAGAGCATCTACAGCCAGGCCCTCTAAACCCCCCTACACGCCTGGGTGGATGGCCCAGTTACTGACTGGTAACAAAAAACTCGAGACACATGGACACATCATTCCGTCCGGGTTGACCGACCCCTCGTATCCAATTCAAATCCAGGACGAATATGAGGAGGCTCAAATGCAGCAAAATAAGAGCCACCACCGTACATGTATGGAGTGGCTAGAGTTTTCTTTACCCCTCTTCAATAGGTAGCACTCATAGTCGTCGTGTTGGACTTGTCGGCTACCAATGCATCCCCATGTGGAGGGACTTGGCTCAACGACTACTAGTATAGTTGATTAACCATGGAATAATCCAGTAATTTCTTCCGACCTTAGCACAATCCAACATCTCCACGAGACCTATTGATGTTACTTTATCTTCCACCGTTTACTGCTTTATTTAATTTGCCAAAAAGGATGGATGCGGCCTAAAACTCTAGCGATGGATGGGAATACTTGACGATCATCGATGATTTGTTGACAAGATCCATGAGAATGAGAAAATGCATCCATGCTTTATAGAAAATGTAGCAATAGTATCGAGTCAACCCAAATTAACACTCATTTACATATATACTATGAGGAAAGCAAAGAAAATTACAAGTAACAAGCAAGATATGTGCCTCATGCTACACAATTTCAGTGTCTTGCCGACAATGGTGGAAAGCTTTCTATCACATAGATTGGATCTCTGTGTACTTGCAGAACCGTTGCATACCTCCTGGTTGGTTTGTCTCATCTTGCGCTCTAGTCTCTTCTTTCTCCACAAATATCTCAAGAACTCTCTGCCAGTGCCACTATAGAGGTGACTACGAACCGTGTGCGTAAAACCATCCATATCGCTGACCAAATAGAACAATCCAGCTTCCAAACGGTGCCCGATGTACCTACGAATTGCATGGTCAAATATGTGGTGCAGTCTATTGATCACCTCAATATTTTCCGTATAAGATGTCCACGTACGAACTTTGTGCACACAATAAATCCATAGGATGTTCCGCCTTGCTGTGCGAAGCTTTATTTCATGATGTAGTGTGGTTGATCTAAGTATCACCGCAGGTTTGCTCAATGCCCTTGTGCCAAACTCATCATGAATACACAGCCTAAACAAGTTCTTTGGTCTGATAAGTTTCTGTTGTCGATAAACTAGAGATCCAACCTTCTGTTTGATAAGGAATAAAGATATCTTTCTTGGATTCTCCGTTTGCTTGATCCTAGGTTAGGGGACATGAGATTTAAAATATTAACTCCTACTGTATTTCATGAAATTGAAAAAGGAAGTGCATATGCAAACATAAAAAAAACATAACTGCGCAACAAGAACGCACCTGCTGCGATTGGAGGTTGCTTTATTCTCCATACCTACAAAACCAGTAGTGTACCAAAAATAAAACTTATTTGTTGCGTGTAGTAGTGTTTCTGGGTTTGAGATTATATATGAGGACAACGTTCTTGCTAGAGTTCGATCGGAACCCGTGTGAAAATGAAACTCAAACTCTGATTTGGCATTGTGAGCCTTTCGATCTGGTCACTCGACCGATTAGCCGTCCATGGCACAGTCCGTCCCGTGCCCGGCCCCTCCCTTCGCCAGTCCATTCTCCTCCCGTACTCAGCTCTCGCCCGCCGATCTTGCAGTGCTCGTGCTCTCCGCCACTACCTACTCCATGGTGCTTGGCAGGACTTTTGCGTTTCCTCTCCACACCGTAAACATCTTGTTCGCCATAAGTATCGCCTAGCTCTGCCGCCACCTTCCCCGGCGGAATTGACACCAACCGACGAGTAATTGCCGAGTTCCACATCGGCATTCAGAGCGCCAACGTGCACGCTCGCTGAGCGAATCGACCGCGGATGATGTCCTTACCCACCTCTGGCAGAGCGCCACCGTTGCATGGATGCAGAGCTCCTGGCGCCTGTCCTCCCCAAGAGCTGCTGATGGCCGAATCGACCTTCTGGAGCTCCGGGGATCAGTCACCGGTGCAGCGCGGTTGGGCTCGCGACCTACAACTCTGTATCGGTGTGAGCGGCCTGTCGGATTACGGGTTCCGGCAAAACCCTTGAGGTTCGAACACTGGGGTGCACACGAAGATCTCTCCTCTTCCTAGCTCCCGCCCTCACCGCAATCTCAAGCCCTAGCTCGACGAACTCGCAGAACAAAGGGACACAAGATTTATACTGGTTCGGGCCACCGACGTGGTGTAATACCTTACTCCAGTGTGGTGTGGTGGATTGCCTCTTAGGCTGAGGATGAACAGTACAAGGGGAAGAACAGCCTCCTGAGGAGAGGTGTTCTTGTGCTTGTTGACCTTGTGTGTGTCTTGGTGGGATGGATCTAGTCCAACATGAGATGCCCACTACGGTGGTGGCTAGTCCTATTTATAGTGGTTCTGGTCCTCTTCCCAAATACTGAGCGGGAAGGGATGCCACAACGGCCAAATTCGAAGGGGGACAACTAGTACAAGTTATCCTGACTAAAGGTGGTCTTCGCCTGCCAAAAGCTCTGGTGGTGACGCCGTCTTGGGCTCCACGGTGAACTCCGTCCTGCCGTCCTGCTGGTCTTGGTCTCGTTGCACCGATATGAAAACCTTTGCCTGCTGCTTCGGGACTCCTCGCCTGCGCTTGCCTCTTTAGCACCAAAGAGGAAACGAGGACAGTGCGCGCGCTGGCGCGCGCCTGGCGCCGGGCTAGCCTTGGTCGTCATGGCTTGCGTCACAGGAGCCTCACGAGGTGCCCCTTGCCTTGATCTCTCCGCCCCTCACGAGCCGTCCTGGTGAGGCTGCCCCCGAGGAGGTCTTGCGTCGTCCGCCTCGCGAGGGTCTTGAGTGTTTGTTGGTGAAGATGGGCCGTACAGGGCCGCTGGTGGAGCCACGTCGTGGGCTGCAGGCAGGCAAGTCTGGGGACCCCCATTCCCAGGACGCCGACAGTAGCCCCCTAGCCCAAGGCGCGCTCGGACTTGGCTTCGAGGCGAAGCCAAAGGGCAAGTGCGGAGCGCCGCGGGACCCAACAGCCTGCGACCTTGGTTGATGCGTGGCGATTGATTGGACGTGGGCGTCTCCGCTTCCCTACGCCGCCTTGGCAACTGCCTGACTTGACAGTCCCTGCTGCATGCAGAGAAAAATCATCATTACCTGTGATCATGGAGATCGCCGGTTGGCCTTCTCCCGCTATAAATGAGGAGGGAGACGGAGCCCCCGTCGCTTATCTCTTCCCGCTCCTCTCACTTCTTCTCCCCTGCTTTACTGATAGCAGCGACACCCATGGCGCCGATCCGGAGGTTTCCTACCGCAGAAAAGGGAAAAACCCCCCGCGATAAGCCCGAGCCACTTCCACCGAAGAAGAGGCTGGCCCATCGCCGCGACGTAGTCGTGCGGCCGGTGGTGTCGAGGCCTTGGTGCGAGCGGCCACCCCCGGTTATCCGCTGCCTCTGTACGCCCAAGCCGAGGGCTCTGGAGGGAGAGGCAACGGGCGGCGTCGTCCACGCCGTGGCCATGGTCGCCACGCTGTGGTGACGCACGCCGTCGCCCCAGGAGCCCATGCCGTGGACTCTTCGCGCGAACTCGTGATGTGGGCGGCGATGCCTCTGCGCACTTGGATCCGCTTTCCGCAGTTCTTCTCCGCCGAGATGCCGCCGAGGGGCCCCTTCGAGCTCTGGCTGGAGCACGCCGACTGCGATGCCCTGGCGACTGGAGCGGAGGTCGAGGCCGTCTCCCCAGGCAAGATCTTCATGACCCGCGGCTAGGGTGAGGTTGCTCGAGCCTGCCGTGCGGAAGGCACCCTCGCCATCCACATCGAGTATGACGGTGCCTCCACCATGTTCTTCAATGTTTTCGACGAGGAAGGCCACCGCCTGGAGTGCTGCCCCAAAGGGAGCCATCGGGACGGCGCAGCGGCCACCGACGTGCCTACCGCTGGCTTCGCCGGCAGCTCCTCCAGCAGTAGCGGCGGCGCTTGGGAGTCCAGCGACTCTCCTTAGCCCTACGAGACTCCGGAGACGAGCGACGACAGCTACGCACCCCCGAGCTCTCGTCGCGCCCGGAGCAAGGCCACAGCGTCTGGCCGCCACCGTCGCTGATCTGGATGGGATTGGCGCCGGCCTCCCGTGGCCCACTTTTGATGATGGCGTCGGCCGCACTGACGTGTATAGATAGGGCTCCTAGAGACTCCCTTCTTTTGTTTACTGCGAGGAGTCGAGACGAACCCCACGGGGGTGTGTAAAGAATCTGTAGCGCCTTTTGTGTTAATATTATCCATATTATGAAAACTTTCGAACACAAGTCTTGTTTCGGCTCGGTCTCCCCTGTCCAACCCCGCGGCCGCTTGGTGCTCTACGCTGACAGGTCCCGGTCCCCAGGCAGGCTGTAGCCATCGCTGGTATGCCAGGTCGCGATGCCGTGGTCAAGGCCAGGAGGTAAGAGGCCTGAGGTCCAGAAAGTGCTCCCGAGGCGCGATGCTCAAGAGGTCCCCTTTAGCGCGCATGTAGCCACCGTGAGGTAGGAAAGGGAGACAACGTTTCCGTAACAAGGCTGCAACAGCTGGGAATCCTATGTCGTAGCGCTTGGTTGGCCCGGGCGTGAAACTTATCTTGGTAGTTCAGAGTTGGCTCCTTGTGTTGCAGCAGGCTCGTGTGTCGGCGGCTGTAGTGGAGCCAGGTTGGGCCCTTGCGAGCCTCTCCCTCTCCTCCACGCTTTTCTGTGTGCTCTACGTCCTCAGGTCCCGGCCCTCGAGCGAGCTTAGCCACCGCTGGTATGCCAGGTCATGATGCCATGGTCAAGGCTAGGGGGTGAGGGCTGGAGAGCCAGTAAGAGCTCCCGAGTTGTGATGCTCAGGAGCCCCCCTCTTAGCATGTCGGCGTCCTGGGAACGGGGTCCCTAGAGTTGCCTGCCCGTGGCCCGCAGCGTGGCTCCACCAGCGGCCCTGTACGGCCCATCTTCACCAGCAAACACTCAAGACCCTCGCGAGGGGCCAAGCTGTAACGCCCTGAGACCGACGCTTCAGAAGACTTCCATATTTCGTGATCGCTGTGTGTTTCATTTGTGCTTGCTCTTTTATTTTTGCATTGCATCATGTCATCATGCCATCATGTCATTTAATTTTTAAAACTCAACTAAGTAAATTGCATGGATCTTCGATCCATTTAAATCGAGGGAAATGCACATGGTGATTTCTCTTTATAACATATATCCTCCCAATATTGTTAGGGAGCTATATTAAATATATCTTAATTTGGAAATCTCCATAACACACTTGCAAATAATCCCAATGCCTTTGTTATCTTAATTCTTGGTCTCCAATCTTGCCATATATTCTTTCATCATATTCCGGAGCTCCACCAAAATCCGAACATTTTTGGACCTTCCCAACCCTCAGTTCCTATTCAAATCATTTGAATTATATTCAAATGCATTTGAATTTATTGTTGGGGAACGTAGCAGAAATTCAAAATTTTCTACGCATCACCAAGATCAATCTATGGAGTTTACTAGCAACGAGAGGGAAGGGGTGCATCTACATACCCTTGTAGATCGCGAGCGGAAGCGTTCAAGAGAACGGGGTTGATGGAGTCGTACTCGTCGTGATCCAAATCACCGATGATCCTAGCGCCGAACGGACGGCACCTCCGCGTTCAACACACGTACGGAGCAGCGACGTCTCCTCCTTCTTGATCCAGCAAGGGGGGAGGAGAGTTTGATGGAGATCCAGCAGCACGATGGCGTGGTGGTGGAAGTAGCGGGATCCCGGCAGGGCTTCGCCAAGCGCAAGATGGGAGGAAGAGGTGTCACGGGAGGGAGAGGGAGGGAGAGGGAGGCCCCAGGGCTTGGATTGCTGCTGCCCTCCCTCCCCCCACTATATATAGGGCCAAGGGAGAGGGGGGCGCAGCCTTGGCCCTTCCTCCAAGGAAGGGTGCGGCCAGGGAGGAGTCCATCCTCCCCAAGGCACCTCGGAGGTGCCTTCCCCCTTTAGGACTCTCCCTTTATCTTATCACTTGGCGCATGGGCCTCTTGGGGCTGGTTCCCTTGGCCCATATAGGCCAAGGCGCACCCCCCACAGCCCATGTGGCCCCCCGGGGGCTGGTGGACCCCCGGACCCCTTTCGGCACTCCCGGTACAATACCGATAAAGTGCGAAACTTTTTCGGCGACCAAAATAAGACTTCCCATATATAAATCTTTACCTCCGGACCATTCTGGAACTCCTCGAGACGTCCGGGATCTCATCCAGGACTCCGAACAACTTTCGGGTTACCGCATACTAATATCTCTACAACCTTAGCGTCACCGAACCTTAAGTGTGTAGACCCTACGGGTTCGGGAGACACGCAGACATGACCGAGACAACTCTCCGGTCAATAACCAACAGCGGGATCTGGATACCCATGTTGGCTCCCACATGCTCCTCGATGATCTCATCGGATGAACCACGATATCGAGGATTCAATCAATCCCGTATACAATTCCCTTTGTCTACCAGTATGGTACTTGCCCGAGATTCAATCGTCGGTATCCTATACCTTGTTCAATCTCGTTACCGGCAAGTCTCTTTACTCGTTCCGTAACTCACATCATCCCGTGGTCAACTCCTTGGTCACATTGTGCACATTATGATGATGTCCTACCGAGTGGGCCCAGAGATACCTCTCCGTTTACACGGAGTGACAAATCCCAGTCTCGATTCGTGCCAACCCAACAGACACTTTTGGAGATACCTGTAGTGCACCTTTATAGCCACCCAGTTACGTTGTGACGTTTGGTACACCCAAAGCATTCCTACGGTATCCGGGAGTTGCACAATCTCATGGTCTAAGGAACTGATACTTGACATTAGAAAAGCTCTGAGCAAACGAACTACATGATCTTGTGCTAGGCTTAGGATTGGGTCTTGTCCATCACATCATTCTCCTAATGATGTGATCCCGTTATCAACGACATCCAATGTCCATGGTCAGGAAACCATAACCATCTATTGATCAATGAGCTAGTCAACTAGAGGCTTACTAGGGACATGGTGTTGTCTATGTATCCACACATGTATCTGAGTTTCCTATCAATACAATTCTAGCATGGATAATAAACGATTATCACGAACAAGGAAATATAATAATAACCTATTTATTATTGCCTCTAGGGCATATTTCCAACAGTCTCCCACTTGCACTAGAGTCAATAATCTAGTCCACATCACCATGTGATTAACACTCATAGGTCACATCACCATGTGACCAACATCTAAAGAGTTTACTAGAGTCAACAATCTAGTTCACATCACTATGTGATTAACACTCAATGAGTTCTGGTTTGATCATGTTATGCTTGTGAGAGAGGTTATTAGTCAACGGGTCTGAACCTTTCAGATCCGTGTGTGCTTTACGAATATCTATGTCATCTTGTGGATGCTACCACGTGCTACTTGGAGCCATTTCCAATAATTGCTCTACTATACGAATCCGGTTTACTACTCAGAGTCATCCGGATTAGTGTCAAAGTTCGCATCAATGTAACCCTTTACGACGAACTCCTTTTCACCTCCATAATCGAGAAAATTCCTTAGTCCACTACATACTAAGGATAAATTCGACCGCTGTCATGTGATCCATTCCCGGATCACTATTGTACCCTCTTGACCAACTCATGGCAAGGCACACTTCATGTGCGGTACACAGCATAGCATACTGTAGAGCCTACGTCTAAAGCATAGGGGACGACCTTCGTCCTTTCTCTCTCTTCTGTTGTGGTCAGGTCGTGAGTCTTACTCAATACTCACACTTTGTAACACAGCCAAGAACTCCTTCTTTGCTGATCTATTTTGAACTCTTTCAAAATCATGTCAAGGTGTGCGTTCTTTGAAAGTATCATCAGGCGTCTTGATCTATCTCTATAGATCTTGATGCCTAATATGTAAGCAGCTTTATCCAGGTCTTCCTTTGAAAAACTCCTTTCAAACAACCCTTTATGCTTTCCAGAAATTTTACATCATTTCGGATCAACAATATGTCATTCACATATACTTATCAGAAATGTTGTAGCGCTCCCACTCACTTTATTGTAAATACAAGTTTCTAACAAACTTTGTATAAACCCAAAAACTTTGATCACTCCATCAAAGTGTATATTCTGACTCCGAGATGCTTGCTCTAGTCCATGGAAGGATCGCTGGAGCTAGCATACCTTTTAGCATCCTTAGGATCGACAAAACCTTTCTGATTGTATCACATACAACCTTTCCTTACGAAAACTAGTAAGGAAACTTGTTTTGACATCCATCTGCCAGATTGCAGCTAATGCTAACATGATTCCGACGGACTTAAGCATCGCTACGGATGGGAAAATCTCATCGTAGTCAACTCCTTGAACTTGTGGAAATACTCTTTGCCACAAGTCGAGCTTCATAGACGGTAACATTACCGTCCACGTCCGTCTTCTTCTCAAAGATCCATTTATCTCGGATTTCATGGCTTCTAACCATTTGTCGGAATATGGGCCCACCATCGCTTCTCCATAGCTCGTAGGTTCAGTATTGTCCAACAACATGATATCTCAGACAGGATCACGTACCACTCTGAAGTAGCACGCATCCTCATCGTCCTACGAGGTTTGGTAGTGACTTGATCCGAAGTTTCATGATCACTATCATAAGCTTCCACTTCAATTGGTGTAGGTGCCACAGGAACAACTTCCTGTGCCCTGCTACACACTAGTTGAAGCGACGGTTCAATAACCTTATCAAGTCTCCAGCATCCTCCCACTCAATTCTTTCGAGAGAAACTTTTCCTCGAGAAAGGACTCGTTTCTAGAAGCAATTACTTTTGCTTCCAGATCTGAAATGGGTGGTATACCCAACTGTTTTGGGTATTCTATGAAGATGCATTTATCCGCTTTGGGTTCGAGCTTATCAGCCTGAAACTTTTTCACATAAGCATCACAGCCCCAAACTTTTAAGAAACGACAACTTAGGTATCTCTAAACGGTGTCGTCTCAACGGAATTGCGTGGTGCCCCTTTTAAAGTGAATGCGGTTGTCTCTAATGCCTAACCCATAAACGATAGTGGTAATTCGATAAGAGACATCATGGTATGCACCATATCCAATAGGGTGCAGTTATGATGTTCGGACACACCATTACACTATGGTGTTCCGGGCGGTATTAATTGTGAAACACTTTCCACAATGTCTTAATTGTGTGCCAAACTCGTAACTCAGATACTCATCTCTATGATCATATCACACACATTTTATCCTCTTGTCACGACGATCTTCAACTTCACTCTGAAATTACTTGAACCTTTCAATAATTCAGACTTGTGTTTCATCAAGTAAATACACTCAGCATCTACTCAAATCATCTGTGAAGTAAGAACATAACGATATCCACTCCATGCCTCAGCACTCATTGGACTGCATACATCAAAATGTATTACTTCCAACAAGTTGCTCTCTTGTTCCATCTTACTGAAACGAGGCCTTTCAGTCATCTTGCCCATGTCGTATGATTTGCATGTCTCAAGTGATTCAAAATCAAGTGAGTCCAAACGATCCATCTGTATGGAGTTTCTTCATGCATATATACCAATAGACATGGTTCGCATGTCTCAATCTTTTCAAAAACGAGTGAGTCCAAAGATCCATCTACATGGAGCTTCTTCATGCGTTCTATACCAATATGACTCAAATGTCAGTGCCACAAGTATGTGGAACTATCATTACTATTTTATATCTTTTGGCATGAACATGTGTATCACTACGATCGAGATTCATTTTAGGTGCAAGACCATTGAAGGTATTATTCAAATAAACAGAGTAACCATTATTCTCCTTAGATGAATAACCGTATTGCGATAAACATAATCCAATCATGCTCAACGCAAACACCAAATCTCGATGGTAGAGGGAGCATGCGATGCTTGATCACATCAACCTTGGAAACACTTCCAACACATATCGTCATCTCACCTTTAGCTAGTCTCCGTTTATTCCGCAGCTTTTATTTCGAGTTACTAACACTTAGCAACCGAACCGGTATCTAATACCCTGGTGCTGCTAGGAGTACTAGTAAAGTACACATTCATATAATGTATATCCAATATACTTCTGTCGACCTTGGCTGCCTTCTCATCTACCAAGTATCTAGGGTAGTTCGGCTTCACTGACCGTTCCCCTTATTACAGAAGCACTTAGTCTCGGGTTTGGGTTCAACCTTGGGATTCTTCACTAGAGAAGCAAACGATTTGTTGTTTTATGAAGTATCCCTTTTGCCCTTGCCCTTCTAGAAACTAGTGGTTTTACTAACCATCAACAATTGATGCTCCTTCTTGATTCCTACTTTCGCGGTGTCAAACATCGCTAGTTGCTCAAGGATCATCATCTATCCTTGATATTTATAGTTCATCACGAAGCTCTAATAGCTTGGTGGCAATGATTATGGAGAACCATCACTATCTCATCTGGGAGATTAACTCCCACTCGATTCAAGCGATTGTGGTACTCAGACAATCTGCGCACATGCTCAACGATTGAGCTTTTCTCCCTTAGTTTGCAGGCTTAAGAAACTTGTCAGAGGTCTCATACCTCTTGACATGGGCACTAGTCTGAAATCCCAATTTCAGTCTTCGGAACATCTCATATGTTCTGCGACGTTTCAAAAACGTCTCTTGTGCCACAATTCTAAACCGTTAGCATTACGCCCTGAACTATCACGTAGTCATCAAAACGTGTATGTCAGATGTTTCGTAACATCTACAGACGACGCTGAGGTTCAGCACACCGAGCGGTGCATTAAGGACATAAGCCTTCTGTGCAGCAATGAGGACAATCCTCAGTTCACGGACCCAGTCTGCATAATTGCTACTATCAACTTTCAACTAAATTTTCTCTAGGAACATATCTCAAACAGTAGAACTAAAGCGTATGACATAATTTGCAAAGACCTTTTGACTATGTTCATGATAATGAAGTTCATCTGATTAATGAACTCCCACTCAGATAGACATCCCTCTAGTCATCTAAGTGATACATGATCCGAGTCAAACTAGGCCGTGTCCGATCATCACGTGAGACGGACTAGTCATCATCGGTGAACATCTCCATGTTGATCGTATCTACTATACTACTCATGTTCGACCTTTCGGTCTCTTGTGTTCCGAGGCCATGTCTGTACATGCTAGGCTCGTCAAGTCAACCTAAGTGTTTCGCATGTGTTCCGAGGCCATGTCTGTACATGCTAGGCTCGTCAACACCCGTTGTATTCGAACGTTAGAATCTATCACACCCGATCATCACGTGGTGCTTCGAAACAACGAACCTTCGCAACGGTGCACAGTTAGGGGGAACACTTCTCTTGAAATTTTAGCGAGGGATCATCTTATTTATGCTACCGTCGTTCTAAGCAAATAAGATGCATAACATGATAAACATCACATGCAATCAAATAGTGACATGATATGGCCAATATCATTTTTCTCCTTTGATCTCCATCTTCGGGGCACCATGATCATCTTCGTCACCGGCATGACACCATGATCTCCATCATCATGATCTCCATCATTGTGTCTTTATGAAGTTGTCACGCCAACGAGTACTTCTACTTCTATGGCTAACGCGGTTAGCAATAAAGTAAAGTAATTTACATGGCGTTATTCAATGACACGCAGGTCATGCAAAAATAAAGACAACTCCTATGGCTCCTGCCGGTTGTCATACTCATCGACATGCAAGTCGTGATTCCTATTACAAGAATATGATCAATCTCATACATCACATATATCATTCATCACATCTTCTGGCCATATCACATCACATAGCACATGCTGAAAACAAGTTAGACGTCCTCTAATTGTTGTTGCAAGTTTTTACATGGCTTGGATAGGTTTCTAGCAAGAACGTTTCTTACCTACGTAAGACCACAAAGTGATATGCCAATTTCTATTTACCCTTCATAAGGACCCTTTTCATCGAATCCGTTCCGACTAAAGTGGGAGAGACAGACACCCGCTAGCCACCTTATGCAACTAGTGCATGTCAGTCGGTGGAACCTGTCTCACGTAAGCGTACGTGTAAGGTCGGTCCGGGCCGCTTCATCCCACAATGCCGCCGAAACAAGATAAGACTAGTAGCGGCAAGAAGAATTGACAACATCGACGCCCACAACTACTTTGTGTTCTACTCGTGCATAGAAACTACGCATAGACCTAGCTCATGATGCCACTGTTGGGGAACGTAGCAGAAATTCAAAATTTTCTACGCATCACCAAGATCAATCTATGGAGTTTACTAGCAACGAGAGGGAAGGAGTGCATCTACATACCCTTGTAGACCGCGAGCGGAAGCGTTCAAGAGAACGGGGTTGATGGAGTCGTACTCGTCGTGATCCAAATCACCGATGATCCTAGCACCGAACGGACGGCACCTCCGCGTTCAACACACGTACGGAGCAGCGACGTCTCCTCCTTCTTGATCCAGCAAGGGGGGAGGAGAGGTTGATGGAGATCCAGCAGCACGACGGCGTGGTGGTGGAAGTAGCGGGATCCCGGCAGGGCTTCGCCAAGCGCAAGCGGGGAGGAAGAGGTGTCACAGGAGGGAGAGGGAGGCGCCAGGGCTTGGATTGCTGCTGCCCTCCCTCCCCCCCACTATATATAGGGCCAAGGGAGAGGGGGGGCGCGGCCTTGGCCCTTCCTCCAAGGAAGGGTGCGGCCAGGGAGGAGTCCATCCTCCCCAAGGCACCTCGGAGGTGCCTTCCCCCTTTAGGACTCTCCCTTTATCTCATCTCTTGGCGCATGGGCCTCTTGGGGCTGGTTCCCTTGGCTCATATAGGCCAAGGCGCACCCCCCACAGCCCATGTGGCCCCCCGGGGGCTGGTGGACCCCTTGGTGGACCCCCGGACCCCTTTCGGCACTCCCGGTACAATACCGATAAAGTGCAAAACTTTTCCGGCGACCAAAATAAGACTTCCCATATATAAATCTTTACCTCCGGACCATTCCGGAACTCCTCGTGACGTCCGGATCTCATCCGGGACTCTGAACAACTTTTGGGTTACCGCATACTAATATCTCTACAACCCTAGCGTCACCGAACCTTAAGTGTGTAGACCCTACGGGTTCGGGAGACACGCAGACATGACCGAGACGACTCTCCGGTCAATAACCAACAGCGGCATCTGGATACCCATGTTGGCTCCCACATGCTCCTCGATGATCTCATCGGATGAACCACGATATCGAGGATTCAATCAATCCCGTATACAATTCCCTTTGTCTACCGGTATGGTACTTGCCCGAGATTCGATCGTTGGTATCCAATACCTTGTTCAATCTCGTTACCGGCAAGTCTCTTACTCGTTCCGTAACTCACATCATCCCGTGATCAACTCCTTGGTCACATTGTGCACATTATGATGATGTCCTACCGAGTGGGCCCAGAGATACCTCTCCGTTTACACGGAGTGACAAATCCCAGTCTCGATTCGTGCCAACCCAACAGACACTTTTGGAGATACTTGTAGTGCACCTTTATAGCCACCCAGTTAGGTTGTGACGTTTGGTACACCCAAAGCATTCCTGCGGTATCCGGGAGTTGCACAATCTCATGGTCTAAGGAACTGATACTTGACATTAGAAAAGCTCTGAGCAAACGAACTACACGATCTTGTGCTAGGCTTAGGATTGGGTCTTGTCCATCACATCATTCTCCTAATGATGTGATCCCGTTATCAACGACATCCAATGTCCATGGTCAGGAAACCGTAACCATCTATTGATCAATGAGCTAGTCAACTAGAGGCTTACTAGGGACATGGTGTTGTCTATGTATCCACAAATGTATCTGAGTTTCCTATCAATACAATTCTAGCATGGATAATAAACGATTATCACGAACAAGGAAATATAATAATAACCTATTTATTATTGCCTCTAGGGCATATTTCCAACATTTATATCTTTCAATCAGGCCACTTCTATTTTTCCTGGATCAAGCGCATTTTTATGAGCCCGGGAAAATTACCCCCGTGCGAAAAATCTTGCCCTAACCCCTCTCTTTCTTTTCTTCTCTCTATTTTCTTTTCTGGTAAAGAGAGTATGAGAGTGAGAGAGAGAGAGAAGAGAGCCCAGGTGGGCCTCCCAACTCCAGGCCGGCCCATCCCCGCGGCCCACCTAAGCCCAACCGCGCCCCTATCTAACCCTAACCCTCTCGATCTCTCCCTCTCCCCTCGTTCGATCTCTCCCTCCAGCGCCCCCAGAGAGAGAGAGGACCACAACACCTCGCTCGATACCCTCTCTCCCCTTCGTCCTCCTCCTGCGCCGCACCCACAGACAGAGAGGAGCGAGAGCTCCTCGCGCTCGATCCCCATGGCCGCCTCATGCAACTACTGGCCGAGCTAACCACCTACCGCGACGAGTTCCGTGCCCTTCT
This sequence comes from Triticum aestivum, assembly GCF_018294505.1. Taxonomy (NCBI): domain Eukaryota; kingdom Viridiplantae; phylum Streptophyta; class Magnoliopsida; order Poales; family Poaceae; genus Triticum; species Triticum aestivum. The sequence goes on from NC_057799.1 coordinate 454,945,829, forward strand.
CCTTCCGATGCGCCACCTCCTTCTCCCTCGCGTCCTCCTCCATCAGCAAGCCGTCACCGCCTCCCTGCCATGGTTGCGTGCTTCCTCGACCCGCGCCCTGCCTTCTCTGTTGCCCTTCCCGACAACCATGCGCTGCTGCAAGCCTCCCCTTGCCTCGGCTCATCTGCTCCCGCAACACCCTAGCACCTCGCTGCTGCTCCTGCTCGATGCTCCAGAGACGCCCGTGATCTTCTGCTCTGATGTGAGCGTGCCAACGCCTCCGTTGCCTCTGCCGCCCCTTGCTGCCGGAGCGTTTCCCTGCTGCTCCCCGTGCTGGAGCTTCGGCAAGACCATGGTCGACCTCCTCCTGGACGACCCCCGCACCCTGCCTGCTCGTCCCTTTGCCGCTTGCGGTCCAACTCCGAGGTCATGGCCGTGTAGTCGAACTTGTCAAAAACGGCAAGACCACACGGACGCTCGAACGACTACACACCGAAACGTCAAGTACCTTGTCAATACGTGTACGACTACCTCCGCGAAGACTGCGAGTTCAACTACGTTTGCCATGTACATCTACACCAAGATCGGACCGACAAGTACCCGAGAACGTCTGTACCTCTACCGTCGCCGTGGATCCGACAAAACCAAGTGTACAACTACCGGCGCCCCGAAGACGGTGGATTCGTCAAGTCCCTCTCCGAGATGTGTACCACTACTTCCACGAAGACCCTCCCAAGAACGTCTACTTCCTCTACATCGCACCGACTCGATCCGCCCCAAAAACGCGCGCTTCGAAGGTATAACCCCGAGACACGGCCCGAGAACGAATGCATGTGTTGTATGAGATGCTCATGTTTGCATCGTGTCCGATTTGTCATTACACGTTTCTCCTAGTTTGCCATGCCGTCGACCCATGGGAACCCGGTAACCGGGAGCACCCCCACCATCTTTTGCATGTTTCGCACATCCGCTCACTCGCTTCCTTTTGCACCGGTATCTCCATGAGCTACCGGAACCGATATGTTGTCGTGGCATCATTTTCGGATTCGTTGCCGTGGCACCCTTTTCTTCCACCACGGTGACAAATGCTTCATAACATGCTCATGTCAACATTTTCATAAAATTGCATAAAACTTGCATATGTCATCCGCATCATGATAACAACATTTAAAATGTCTAAAATTGATGTTTGCATTAAAATTGCTAAATGACATGGGGATTGTTCGGAATTGTTATTTGTTGTTCCGGCCTCATTTTTTCCTAGATAGTTAGTTTACTTATGCTTCACCTCTTGTCATGTTAATCAACATTTAATATGGTTGAGTACATAACCGAGAGAGAACTAAATAATTGATGTGGTGTTTCGTCAATATGCAACTCGTTGCATATTGGGCTCCACTTAATTTGTAGTGTTGTTTGTTGCACTTTGCCATGCCATGCCTCTTTAAACCGGACATGCATCATATTTGTTTTTGCATCATGCCATGTTTATGTGGTGGTTGTTTACTACGTTGTTTGTTTCTTTCCGGGTTGCTTCTCTCGTTAGCTTCGGTTTCGTTCCGGAGTTGTGAGGATTCGTTCGACTACGTCCGTTTGTCTTCTTCATGGACTCATTCTTCTTCCTAGCGGGATTTCAGGCAAGATGACCATACCCTCGAAATCACTTCTATCTTTGCTTTGCTAGTTGTTCGCTCTATTGCTATGCGCTACCTACCACTTGCTATATCATGCCTCCCATATTGCCATGTCAAGCCTGTAACCCACCTTTCCTAGCAAACCGTTGTTTGGCTATGTTACCGCTTTTGCTCAGACCCTCTTATAGCGTCGCTAGTTGCATGTGAAGTTGAAGTTTGTTCCATGTTGGAACATGGATATGTTGGGATATCACAATACCTCTTATTTAATTAATGCAACTATATACTTGGTAAAGGGTGGAAGGCTCGGCCTTATGCCTGGTGTTTTGTTCCACTCTTGCCGCCCTAGTTTCCGTCATACCGGTGTTATGTTCCTTGATTTTGCGTTCCTTACGCGGTTGGGTGATTTATGGGAACCCCTTGACAGTTCGCTTTGAATAAAACTCATCCAGCAAGGCCCAACCTTGGTTTTACCATTTGCCTACCTAAGCCTTTTTCCCTTGGGTTCTGCAGACTCAAGGGTCATCTTTATTTTAACCCCCCCGGGCCAGTGCTCCTCCGAGTGTTGGTCCAAACTAGAGCCCTTTCCAGCGCCACCTCGGGGAAACTTGAGGCCTGGTTTTAGTTGTACGGACTGCTCATCCGGTGTGCCCTGAGAACGAGTTATGTGGCAGATGGGAATTTGTTAACGTCCGGTTGTAGAGAACTTGACACTTGACTTAATTAAAACGCATCAACCGCGTGTGTAGCCGTGATGGTCTCTTTTCGGCAGAGTCCGGGAAGTGAACATGGTTCTTGGGTTATGTTTGACGTAAGTAGGAGTTCAGGATCACTTCTTGATCATTACTAGTTGACGACCGTTCCGTTGCTCCTCTTCTCGCTCTTATTTGCGTATGTTAGCCACCATATATGCTTAGTGCTTGCTGCAGCTCCACCTCATTACCCCATCCTTTCCTATAAGCTTAAATAGTCTTGATCTTGCGGGTGTGAGATTGCTGAGTCCTCGTGACTCACAGATTCTACCAAAACAGTTGCAGGTGCCGACGATACCAGTGCAGGCGATGCTACCCAGCTCAAGTGAGAGATCGATGAAGAACTTGGTCGTTACTATGTTCCTTTTCCTGTTGATTAGTAGTGGAGCCCAGTTGGGACGATCGGGGATCTAGCAGTTGGGTTGTCTTCTTTTCTTTTGGCTTTGACCGTAGTCGGTCTATGTGTGTATCTTGAATGATGTATGAATTTATTTATGTATTGTGTGAAGTGGTGATTGTAAGCCAACTCTTTATCCCATTCTTGTTCATTACATGGGACTGTGTGAAGATGACACTTCTTGCGACAAAACCACAATGCGGTTATGCCTCTAAGTCGTGCCTCGACACGTGGGAGATATAGCAGCATCGTGGGTGTTACAAGTTGGTAATCAGAGCCATCCCCGACTTAGGAGCCCCCTACTTGATCGAATCGCTGACGTTGTTGAGTCTAGAACAAAAATGTTTTGAGTCTTAGGATTATATATATCGGAGAGTAGGATTCTTTTTACTCCTCAGTCCCTTCATCGCTCTGGTGAGGCCTCCTGACGTAGAAGTTTTGACTCTTCTCTCCTCAAATTTCACTAAAAAAAATTTAGGATCACGCGGGTATCTTGGAATCGTTCCGATGGTTTTGTGACGAGAACATTGTTCTTGGTGCCTCCTGACATTTAGGGGGTGTGGCAGTGTCCCGGGGAGTTGAGCTCCGAGGTGTTGTCGTCACAATTTTATCGTTGCAGTTCTGGAATACCTGAGTTTCGCCGACATCAAAAATCTCTTTTATGCAGTTGTTGGTGAGATCACCTCGACGCCACCCAGTACTGGGGCGGGAGTTCGGGAGTATTGCCATAACTCGTATAACAGATGCTTTTCGAAGGTTGAGGTAAATGATTTCCGAAGGTTTCTTGGTTATGTGTTGAAGGATGGATACAGCTGGATCTTGGTATTGTTAGTTTGGGTGATATACTTTGTGTCCCCTGTATCCCCAACACCTGATTGCATAACTAGAATGTTTCGGGAGTTTATAAGTGGGAATTCAAGTAGCTCCTAGGATATCTTTCCGACAGATGCATGATATGAGATTGGGGTTCGACGTCTAGTGGTCCGCCTTTCCACGGTTGGTTTTACTGTCGTCTCGTAGTGTCTTAAAGAGTCCTTGGCTATGCCGACTCGGGGACGCTTCGTATGTCTTGTGCACTGCCTTGTACATGATGGTGCTGTACGATCGAGCCCGCGTGGGCCCCACCACAAAAACTTCAGACGAAATCTCTATCATATGTTTGTTCCGGCTTATTTTGCAAGCCAATCCTTTGTTTTGTTTTGATTTGTGGTATTCGAGTTGCTTCGGTGTCAAGTGTTGATTCCATACCTTATTCTAAGCGGTGTTCTCATATTTCTATGGGAGTGCTAATCCTTCTTGACCATCGAGATTGCCATGTTAATTCTTTTCCAGCCGGCATGTTTCTCTTCAAGTGCATCCAGTCATTCCAACATTCGCAAGATCAGTTCTAAGCTTTTTCTCAACGGTGTTTGTTTCATCCGTCCCAAGGTGCCTTTGTTTTCCCGCCCTCCCACCCACTTTCTTCAAGGACTCAGATTTCTTAATCATGTATCCATCTTATGGATGTGAAGTTTCTCCATTCTTTTCCATCAATGTTCTTACCCGGTGGTTCTCATGAAGATGTTCTTCAAGTTTATCATTCTTCATTCCTTTTCTTCTCCGGTGGACTTAATTCAAGCTTTCAGTGTTGGTCACATTCCTTTCCTTGTTTCAAATGTTTTTCTCATGCCGGTGTATCTCTTAATCATTCACCTCTCACTTCCCATGTGTTCCGGAGTGTTGAAGATATCTCAGGAGATTCGTGTTTTCATTCAAGATCCGTTCAAGCTATTTCGAGGTTGTTATATCATTCAAGCCATTTAATTCAACCGGTGCAATCTCTCTTTTAAATTGTTCAACGGTGTTTCTCTTGAGTGGGCCCTAACCCACAGGTATTTTCCCAGGATCTTACCTGACTCTTCTAATTTTTCTGGAGTTATTCTCGAATTCATTGCAAAGTTTGACGTAAGAATGAATTATCATCAGTCAAATGTCTTTCTCCAAGATCTCTCAAATTCTTTTCATTGTTGGTTCAATCTTTCTAATTGTCATTCTGGAGTGCCTCAACAATTCATGGTGGTGTTTCTCATCGTCATTCTCAACATTTGAAGACCGAAGAAGAATTTTCTCTTGAATCTTGGTCCGTTCTCTTGAAGATTCATGGTTCTTACTTGTTGCCATCCTCTCAAATTGTTTCCAATCGCGTAATTCTTTTCACCCACCCGGAGCATTTCAGAAGTATTTTCAGTTTGATTCCTCGGAGCCCATCATCTCAGAATTATTCATTCAAGCTTTCAGCTCTCGTTCTCCAAATCATACCGGTGCATCACTCAAATATCCTCTAATCAGTTCATGATCTCTTCATTCTCGTGTATCTAAATTCTGCCAAGTATCTTCATTCATTTTTTAATTCTTTCCGTTGAATTGTGCCTTTGCTACTTTCATTTTCAATTCTTACGGTGGTTCGTTCAAGAGTTCTCTTCCTTCGTTATCATATAAATTTATTCGTTGTTTCAATCCTACCGGTGTTTCGATGAAGACCTTCACAAGTTTGCGCAATATCCCTCTTTAATCCTTTCTACGAGAATAAGTAGTATGCCAAATCCGTTGCTTGTCATCAATTAATTGGTGAAGGACGAGCATAATGTAATTCTTATTTTTGTTTCATCGAGTAAATTCAACTCCTTATTCCGGAGGTTCATCAAAATTCTTGATTTCATTTGTTCATTTTTCTTTCCTGAGCTCCAAGTTATTTCAATTATATCATTCCAAACCTTCATCTAATCATTGCAAGGCTTCACCTTCTATTGTCAACTTCTCTTTCTTTTTATCATCCTTTTATTACCAGAGTTCTTCATGGAGGCTCTACATGGTGGTTCATCAAAGATTCTTTTTATTCTTCAATTGTTCTTCAAGATTCCTCTTGAAGTTAAGATCCGCCAAGCTATACTCTTAAATAAACATGGTGCTCAACACATGTTTTGTGTTGAGGAGTTCAAGCATTCTTCATCTTGCATTCCGAAGTGCAATTCTCTGCCTTATCTTTTGGGATGGTGTTATGTCATTTTGACAATTTCCTTCATGTTTCATGATTCACAAGTTGTCAGGAATGAGATAATTAAATCCATCATTTTCTCTTCGTTCAAGAGAACTTTTCGTCCAATCAATCTTTTTGTTGGAGTTTTATTGGGTTATATTTCACCTATAGCCTTCCCTAAGGAATGTAGCTATTTGTGGTGTTTATCAATGATCCAAGTTTTCTCCTATCCTCTTGGTGAAGAAGTTTTCATCTCCTTGTTGATCCCAATTCAATCAATCATTGTTTCCGTTAGTGGCAGTTTGTCACCTCATAATGTTGGGATGTTCCCATAAGCCCACTACAAGCTTATTCTTTTCGTTGTTGGTTTTCCAACAACTCTGCTCAACCCTTCTTCATAAGGATGTTCTCAAATTCATTTCTAGTAGAAGATGTTCTTCTTCTTCATTCTTTTCACTCCATTATTCTTTCCGGAGGCTTTCTGATATTGCTCTCTTCGAACCATCATCTTTTCATATCAAGATCATATTTTTCTTTTCATTTCTGGCCAATTAACAGGAGTGTCGTGTCCTCCATTCAAGTTCTCTCATCTTAACAAATTTTGCCTCCCTTCCCAACCGGAGTGATGTCTGAAATCTTTCTGACCCATTGTGCCATTCTTTCAATAGTTCCGGAGGCAGAGTGTTGTTAATTTCATCGAGTATCCTCTCATCTTGTCAAGATCATGTTATATTCCTTCCATTTACAGTCGGAGTGCTGCCCAACTTATATCATTCTTATTCCTTCCCTATCTTGTTTTAACCGGAGTGGTTTAAATATCTATTGTGTCAATTAACCTCAAGGTTCTCATAATGTTCCTTGCTTCCGTTTACTACGGAGTGCTCTCAATTCGCGTATCTCCGTCGTGTCATTTCCTCAAGCTTTGTGACCTCTCAAGGTTCTTTGGTTTCACTCGTTTGTCAAAGAAGCAACTTCGTGTTACCTCTTCCTCTTCCACTTTTTTCTCTGGTGCCATCCTAGATCTCGGGACGAGATCCTCTTGTAGTGGTGGAGTGTTGTAACGCCCCGAGACCGACGCTTCAGAAGACTTCCATATTTCGTGATCGCTGTGTGTTTCATTTGTGCTTGCTCTTTTATTTTTGCATTGCATCATGTCATCATGCCATCATGTCATTTAATTTCTAAAACTCAACTAAGTAAATTGCATGGATCTTCAATCCATTTGAATCGAGGGAAATGCACATGGTGATTTCTCTTTATAACATATATCCTCCCAATATTGTTAGGGAGCTATATTAAATATTTCTTAATTTGGAAATCTCCATAACACACTTGCAAATAATCCCAATGCCTTTGTTATCTTAATTCTTGGTCTCCAATCTTGCCATATATTCTTTCATCATATTCCGGAGCTCCACCAAAAATCCGAACATTTTTGGACCTTCCCAACCCTCACTTCCTATTCAAATCATTTGAATTAAATTCAAATGCATTTGAATTTATATCTTTCAATCAGGCCACTTCTATTTTTCCTGGATCAAGTGCATTTTTATGAGCCCGGGAAAATTACCCCCATGCGAAAAATCTTTCCCTAACCCCTCTCTTTCTTTTCTTCTCTCTATTTTCTTTTCTGTTAAAGAGAGTATGAGAGTGAGAGAGAGAGAGAAGAGAGCCCAGCTGGGCCTCCCAACTCCAGGCCGGCCCATCCCCGCGGCGCACCTAAGCCCAACCGCGCCCCTATCTAACCCTAACCCTCTCGATCTCTCCCTCTCCCCTCGTTCGATCTCTCCCTCCAGCGCCACCAGAGAGAGAGAGAGAACCACAGCGCCTCGCTCGATCCCCTCTCTCCCCTTCGTCCTCCTCCTGTGCCGCACCCACAGACAGAGAGGAGCGAGAGCTCCTCGCGCTCGATCCCCATGGCCGCCTCGTGCAACTACTGGCCGCGCTAACCACCTACCGCGACGAGTTCCGTGCCCTTCTCCTTCCGACGCGCCACCTCCTTCTCCCTCGCGCCCTCCTCCATCAGCAAGCCGTCACCGCCTCCCTGCTATGGTTGCGTGCTTCCTCGACCCGCGCCCTACCTCTGCCTTCTCTGTTGCCCTTCCCGACAACCATGCGCTGCTGCAAGCCTCACCTCGCCTCGGCTCCTCTGCTCTGGCAACACCCTAGCACCTTGCTGCTGCTCTTGCTCGATGCTCTAGAGACGCCCGTGATCTTCTGCTCTGATGTGAGCGTGCCAGCGCCTCTGTTGCCTCTGGCGCCCATTGCTGCCGGAGCCTTGCCCTGCTGCTCCCCGTGCCAGAGCTTCGGCAAGACCATGGTCGACCTCCTCCTTGACGACCCCCGCACCCTGCCTGCTCGTCCCTTTGCCGCTTGCGGTCCAACTTCAAGGTCATAGCCGTGTAGGCGAACTTGTCAAAAACGGCAAGACCACACGGACGCTTGAACGACTACACACCGAAACGTCAAGTACCTCGTCAATACGTGTACGACTAGCGTCGCCGCGAAGACCGCGAGTTCAACTACTTCCACAACGCGTCGTGTATGACTACCGTCGCTTAGGTTCGACAAGACGTCGAGTACCACTACGTTTGCCATGTACATCTACACCAAGACCGGACTGACAAGTACCCGAGAACGTCTGTACCTCTACCGTCGCCGTGGATCCGACAAAACCAAGTGTACAACTACCGGCGCCCTGAAGACGGTGGATTCGTCAAGTCCCTCTCCGAGATGTGTACCACTACTTCCACGACGACCCTCCCGAGAACGTCTACTTCCTCTACATCGCACCGACTCGATCCGCCCCGAAAACGCACGCTTCGAAGGTATAACCCCAAGACACCGCCCGAGAACGAATGCATGTGTTGTATGAGATGCTCATGTTTGCATCGTGTCCGATTTGTCATTACACGTTTCTCCTAGTTTGCCATGCCGTCGACCCGTGGAAACCCGGTAACCGGGAGCACCCCCACCATCTTTTGCATGTTTCGCACATCCGCTCACTCGCTTCCTTTTGCACCGGTATCTCCATGAGCTACCGGAACCGATATGTTGTCGTGGCATCATTTTCGGATTCGTTGCCGTGGCACCCTTTTCTTCCACCACGGTGACAAATGCTTCATAACATGCTCATGTCAACATTTCCATAAAATTGCATAAAACTTGCATATGTCATCCGCATCATGATAACAACATTTAAAATGTCTAAAATTGATGTTTGCATTAAAATTGCTAAATGACATGGGGATTGTTCGGAATTGTTATTTGTTGTTCCGGCCTCATTTAAATTGCCTAGATAGTTAGTTTACTTATGCTTCACCTCTTGCCATGTTAATCAACATTTAATATGGTCGAGTACATAACCGAGAGAGAACTAAATAATTGATGTGGTGTTTCGTCAATATGCAACTCGTTGCATATTGAGCTCCACTTAATTTGTAGTGTTGTTTGTTGCACTTTGCCATGCCATGCCTCTTTAAACCGGACATGCATCATATTTGTTGTTGCATCATGCCATGTTTATGTGGTGGTTGTTTACTATGTTGTTTGTTGCTTTCCGGGTTGCTTCTCTCGTTAGCTTCGGTTTCGTTCCGGAGTTGTGAGGATTTGTTCGACTACGTCCGTTTGTCTTCTTCATGGACTCGTTCTTCTTCCTAGCGGGATTTCAGGCAAGATGACCATACCCTCGAAATCACTTCTATCTTTGCTTTGCTAGTTGTTCGCTCTATTGCTATGCCGCGCTACCTACCACTTGCTATATCATGCCTCCCATATTGCCATGTCAAGCCTGTAACCCACCCTTCCTAGCAAACCGTTGTTTGGCTATGTTACCGCTTTTGCTCAGCCCCTCTTATACCGTCGCTAGTTGCAGGTGAAGTTGAAGTTTGTTCCATGTTGGAACATGGATATGTTGGGATATCACAATACCTCTTATTTAATTAATGCATCTATATACTTGGTAAAGGGTGGAAGGCTCGGCCTTATGCCTGGTGTTTTGTTCCACTCTTGCCGCCCTAGTTTCCGTCATACCGGTGTTATGTTCCTTGATTTTGCGTTCCTTACGCGGTTGGGTGATTTATGGGACCCCCTTGACAGTTCGCTTTGAATAAAACTCCTCCAGCAAGGCCCAACCTTGGTTTTACCATTTGCCTACCTAAGCCTTTTTCCCTTGGGTTCTGCAGACTCAAGGGTCATCTTTATTTTAACCCCCTCGGGCCAGTGCTCCTCCGAGTGTTGGTCCAAACTAGAGCCCTTTGCAGCGCCACCTCGGGGAAACTTGAGGCCTGGTTTTAGTTGTACGGACTGCTCATCCGGTGTGCCCTGAGAACGTGATATGTGCAGCTCCTATTGGGATTTGTCGGCACATTCAGGCGGCTTTGCTGGTCTTATTTTACCATTGTCGAAATGTCTTGTAACCGGGATTCCGAGACTGATCGGGTCTTCCTGGGAGAAGGAATATCCTTCGTTGACCGTGAGAGCTTATAATGGGCTAAGTTGGGACACCCCTGCAGGGTATAAACTTTCGAGAGCCGTGCTCGCGGTTATGTGGCAGATGGGAATTTGTTAACGTCCGGTTGTAGAGAACTTGACACTTGACTTAATTAAAACGCATCAACCGCGTGTGTAGCCGTGATGGTCTCTTTTCGGCGGAGTCCGGGAAGTGAACATGGTTCTTGGGTTATGTTTGACGTAAGTAGGAGTTCAGGATCACTTCTTGATCATTACTAGTTGGCGACCGTTCCGTTGCTCCTCTTCTCGCTCTTATTTGCGTATGTTAGCCACCATATATCCTTAGTGCTTGCTGCAGCTCCACCTCATTACCCCATCCTTTCCTATAAGCTTAAATAGTCTTGATCTCGCGGGTGTGAGATTGCTGAGTCCTCGTGACTCACAAATTCTACCAAAACAGTTGCAGGTGCCGACGATACCAGTGCAGGCGATGCTACCCAGCTCAAGTGAGAGCTCGATGAAGAACTTGGTCATTACTATGTTTCTTTTCCTGTTGATCAGTAGTGGAGCCCAGTTGGGACGATCGGGGATCTAGCAGTTGGGTTGTCTTCTTTTCTTTTGGCTTTGACCGTATTCGGTCTATGTGTGTATCTTGAATGATGTATGAATTTATTTATGTATTGTGTGAAGTGGCGATTGTAAGCCAACTCTTTATCCCATTCTTGTTCATTACATGGGATTGTGTGAAGATGACCCTTCTTGCGACAAAACCACAATGCGGTTATGCCTCTAAGTCGTGCCTCGACACGTGGGAGATATAGCCGCATCGTGGGTGTTACAAGTTGGTAATCAGAGCCATCCCCGACTTAGGAGCCCCCTTCTTGATCGAATCGCTGACGTTGTTGAGTCTAGAACAAAAATGTTTTGAGTCTTAGGATTATATATATCGGAGAGTAGGATTCTTTTTACTCCTCAGTCCCTTCATCGCTCTGGTGAGGCCTCCTGACGTAGAAGTTTTGACTCTTCTCTCCTCAAATTTCACTAAAAAAAATTTAGGATCACGCAGGCATCTTGGGATCGTCCCGATGGTTTTGTGACGAGAACATTGTTCTTGGTGCCTCCTGACATTTAGGGGTTGTGGCAGTGTCCCGGTGAGTTGAGCTCCGAGGTGTTGTCGTCACAATTTTATCGTTGCAGTTCTGGAATACCTGAGTTTCGCCGACATCAAAAATATCTTTTACGCAGTTGTTGGTGAGATCACCTCGATGCCACCCAGTACTGGGGCGGGAGTTCGGGAGTATTGCCATAACTCGTATAACCTCAGTGTTCGAACCTCAAGGGTTTTGCCGGAACCCGAAATCCGACATTTGGCGCGCCAGGTAGTGGTGTGCCGAAGCTTTCCTCCCGCCGATCCGCGTCCTGTCGCTTCGTCTCATCCATGGAGGATGCTCGTCGAGCCCGCGATGAGCGCCGGGCCGCCCTCGCCGCCCGCGTTGCTCTGACCGCCCCTGTCGGCGGGCCTCCCCGCCGTGCCCCGTCGCCCGCCTCCAACGCCGCCACCGGCCCGGCGGGGAACGAGCAGCTGGCGTCCTCACTGCACCCCTCGGTGCGGCGCGACGGCCGCACCGCCACTCCGTCGCTAACCCCAGCCGGCTCGTCATCTCACGCTCATCGCGCTCCCACGGACGCGCAGGCCGCGCTGCTCATGGCGCGCGAGCTCCTGCGCTACCGCCCAGTCGGCGACCTCTACGAGGACTGGCTGGACCGCATCGTCCAGCTCATCAGCGCCGCAGGGGGCTCCCCCGCGCCGCCCTCTTGCTGCCTCGCCCTCCGCTAGCTGTGAGCAACATAGCTCACGGAGCGCCTCCACCACCTCTGCACCAAGACAGCGCTCTGGCGCTAAAGCGCGCTGCCCCCCGGCGCGACCCACCGCGTCGGGCGCCCGCGCGAGAAGAAGGATGCTGTCAAGAAGTTCCCCGGCCGCAAGAGAATGCACCCCCGCTCCCAGCACCACCGCGACAAGACCGCATGCTGCCTGCAGCGTGTGTGCGCGGGCATCCAGGGCAGGCTCTGCATGAGCAAAGGGTCCCGGTGGCCACCGCAGGCTGTCGCGCCTTCACTCCTGAGCTGCATACCGTCGCCTGGCCCGGCAAGTTCAAGCTAGACCTGCCTCCTCGCTATGATGGCACCCCCGACGCCATGGAGTTCCTGCAGCTCTACGAGCTGAGCATCGAGGTGGCCAACGGCGACGAAAAAGTCATGGAGAACTAGTTCCCCATGTCTCTCAAGGATGGCCCTCGCTCGTGGCTCCTGAACCTGCCCCCAGGCTCGATCTTCTCCTGGGGAGAGATGCGCGACCGCTTCGTCCCCAACTTCCAGGGCACTCGCGACTGCCCGCCGGCCGCGGGTGACCCGCGCCGCATCAAGCAGCAGCCGGGAGAGACTCTGCAAAAGTACATCCAGTGCTTCAACAACGTTCGTCTCAAGATCCCCAAGGTGACGGATGAGGCCATCATTTCAGCGTTCTTTGATGGCGTCCGCGACGTCAAGATGAACAAGGAGCTCGCCATCCACGAGGAGTTGTGCACGGCTTGGGAGCTGTTCAACCTGGCGACCAAGTGCGCAAGAGCGGAGGAGGGGCGCTTTTCCCTCATCGAGCTCCCGGCCACCGACCTGGAGGAGAAGAAAGCCAAGGCCAAGGACATGAAGCGCAAGGGAGTAGCCGTGCTCGCGGCGGAGCCAGACACGAAGCGCGGCCGGGACCATCCCTAGTCGTCCAAGAGTAGCCGGCCGTTTTTCCCCTTCCACAACGTCCACAGCCACAACACCAATGACTATCAAGAGCTCAGGGCCATCCGAGATGGACGCCTCGGTAGACACCACGAGCACAATGACCGAGGCTACGGCCGAGGAGGAGGACGAGGCGGAGGATGCTGGGAGAATCGCGGCCCCCGCCAGGAGTGGTGCGACCGGCCTCGCGAGGACCGTTAGCAGGAACAGCCTCGTGAGGCCGCCTGGAGGGACCAGCCTCGTGAGGCCGCCTGGAGGGACCAGCCTCGCGAGGACCGCCCTCAGGGCAATGCTGGTCTTCCTCCGCTGCCGCCACCGCTAAGAAGGAACGACGACCACCATCAGGACAAGGGGGCTTCCAGGAACCATGCGCCATCGCCTGCATCTTGGGCGGAGCTCAAGCCCTAGCCTCTCAGCGTATCTTCAAGCAGTTTGCTCGTGAGGTGAACGCAGGCCTTCCCAGGCTTGAAGCCACGTGCCCGCTCAAGTGGTCCAAGTGCGCCATCACTTTCAGCTCAGGGGACCAGCTCAAGTGCGCGGCCACCGCTGGCGCCCTCCCGATGCTCTGCTCACCCGTCATCAACAACGTACAAGTCACCAAGACCCTCATCGACGGCGGCGCAGGGCTTAACGTCCTGTCCGTCAAGACGTTCGACAGCCTCCAAGTGCCATACGATCAGCTTCAGCCTACCAAGCCCTTCTCAGGAGTGACCGACGGCTCCACCACCCCGATAGGGCAGGTCCGCCTCCCTGTCACCTTCGAACAGCGCAACAACTACCGCACCAAGCTCATCGACTATGATGTTGCTCACAGCTGTCTACCGTACAATGCCATCCTTGGGTATCAGGCCCTAGCCAAGTTCATGGCAGTGACCCACCATGGCTACAACGTCCTCAAGATGCCAGGAAGCGGAGGGATCATCACCGTCCCCTGAGAAGAAAGAGATGCAGTGTGCTCCCTCGAGCGCGCCTTCCAAGCCGCAGCAATCGAAGACCCCGACAACAATGGTGTGCAGTACCCTCCTGAGGCCGTCCCCGAGAAGAAGAAGGAACTGTTCCGCGCAGGGCCTCACGAGAGCGACGTCTCTGGCGGTGCAACATCAGGATCGGCGCCCGCACCTGGGGCGCCTCCCTCCCTCGCATAGGAAGGCGCGCCCGGCGCCCTCCTCGGGCAGGGCTCGGGGGCTCTCTTCTGGAGGGCCTCAAACCTAGCCAACATCACGAGGGAAGCACTCAGGCACCACATGGAGGCGTGCATTGCGGCATGTTTCCCTCAGGAGAGCACCAGGGGAGGAGCGCCCGGCGCTAAGGAGTTCATCACCAAGTTCACTCAGGAGCTGCAGGATGCAAGAGCCATGCGCGGCGACCGCCGCCCACCTGGCACAGCCCCCCATCTAGGCGGGGATGGCAGGCTGCGCATCTGCGTCGACATCCCAGGGCTCAACAGGGATGCTTCTCAGGAGGTCTTCTGGCCTTCACGCGTGGGACGTTGTGAGGGCACGCCTCACATCTATGTTCGCATGCCGTTTGGCCTGCCGAGCATGGCATCCACCTTCCAGCGCAACCTGCAGAGCGTCCTGGCGGCTCAAGAGGCCAGGCACCACGCAGTCTTGTCGGAGATGGAGACGGTCCTCAAGGAGCCGCCTGGACCCCCAGAGCCTCCCGAGGCTCAGGGCCCCGGTGGCTCATGTGGAGCAACCCCTTCGCCATGCATCTTCAGCTACCCCCAACATCCCTTCGACAACGGAACTAGGTGACATTTTCCAAGTTTATTTAGCTGGGAGCGCCCCCCAGGCCGCGTGGGCCTGTCCCTGTGGCATGTATATTTTTACGTATTTAGCTTACTCTGCTGGGGGCGCCCCTCGGGCTGCATCATCCCCAGGACGCTCGGGTCTGACCCAGTGGCGTGTATCATCCTTGAATTTACTTAAGCTAGTTCGCTTTCCATGCATGATCTATCTATGGTTATCATCTGCTTGATTGTCAGCCACCACGGGAACTACACACGCTGGCACGACGCTTGTGCTCGGGTCCGTCCCTGCAACGTCGACAAATCTGAGCGGTCGAGCTCTGGCTCGCAGCACGCCCCGCGCACACCACCTCACCAGGCCCTTAGTGCCCTCATCTTCTTGCAGAGCGACCAGCGGCGGACTGGCAATCTATGTTCCTCCTCATGCTAACCTGCAGGAGCTTCCTGAGGATGACAACAGGCTGTACCACGGGCTCCTTCTTCTCCCATGCGATTCGCTTGCGTGTTAAAAGGGGGGCTCCTGAGCATCGTGACTCAGGAGCCCTTACTAGCTCTCCAGCCCTCACCCCTGGCCTTCACCATGGCATCGCGACCTGGCATACCAGCGGCGTCTGAGCTTGCTCGAGGGCCAGGACCTAAGGACGCAGAGCACATAGAAGAGCGTGGAGAAGAGGGGGAGGCTCGCGCGGGCCTAACCTTGCTACCCTACAGTAGTCGGCGCACAAGTTTGGCGTAACACACGGAACCAGCTCAAGACTTCCAAGATAAGTTTCGTGCCTGGATCAACCAAGCACTACGACATAGAATCCCCACCTGAGGCAGCCTTGTTACGGCAACGTCGCCGCCCTTTCCTGCCTCTTGGTGGCTGCTTGAGCGCTAAAGGGGACCTCTTGAGCATCGCGCCTCAGGAGCTCTTACTGGACCTCGGGCCGCTCACCTCCTGGCCTTGACCACGGCATCGCGACCTGGCATACCAGCGACGGCTGCAGCCTGCTTGGGGACCGGGACCTGTCGACCTAGAGGACCAAGCTGCCATAGGGTTGGAAAGGGGAGACTGAGCCGAAGCGAGAAACGCGTCCGCAAGTTTTCATAATAAGGATGATATGAACAAAAGGCGCTACAGATTCTTTACACACCACCGTGGGGTTCATCTTGATTCCTCGCAGGGAACAAAAGGAAAAGACTATTGGAAGTCATAACTACGGGCGTCGCCACTGACGCCATCATCAACAGTGGGCCACGGGAGGCCGGTGCCAACCCCATCCAGATCAGCGATGGCGATGGCCGGACGCTGCGGCCTTGCTCCAGGACCGGCGAGAGCTTGGGGGCACGTAGCTGTCGTTGCTCGTCTCCGGAGTCTCACAGGGCTCGGGAGAGTCGCTGGACTCCCAAGCGCCACCGCAGCTGCTGGAAGAGCCGCCGGTGAAGCCAGCGGCAAGCTCGGTGCTGGCCGCTACGCCGCCCTGATGACCCCCTCCAGGGCAGCACTCCAAGCGGCGGCCTTCCGCGTCAAAGACCTTGAAGAACATCGTGGAGGCGCCGTCATACTTGAAGTGAATGGCGAGGGCGCCTTCCGCGCGGCAGACCCGGGTAACCTCGCCCCAGCCGCGGGTCATGAAGATCTTGCCCGGGGAAATGG
The DNA here is from genome assembly GCF_018294505.1 of Triticum aestivum. Classification (NCBI taxonomy): domain Eukaryota; kingdom Viridiplantae; phylum Streptophyta; class Magnoliopsida; order Poales; family Poaceae; genus Triticum; species Triticum aestivum. The sequence continues at coordinate 454,962,238 of NC_057799.1, forward strand.
CTTCCACCTCCACTCTAGTCGCCGGGGCATCACAGTCGGTAGGCTGCAGCCAATGCTCAAGGGGTCCCCTCGGCGGCATCTCGGCGGAGAAGAACTGTGGGAAGCGGATCCAAGTGCACGGAGGCATCGCCGCCCACATCAAGAGTTCACGCGAGGAGTCCACGGCGTGGACTCCTGGGGCGGCGGCATGAGTCACCGCGGCGCGGCGACCGCGACCCCGGCACGGGTGGCGGCGTGATAACCCACAAGTATAGGGGATCGCAACAGTTTTCGAGGGTAGAGTATTCAACCCAAATTTATTGATTCGACACAAGGGGAGCCAAAAAATATTCTCAAGTACTAGCAGTTGAGTAGTCAATTCGACCACACCTGGATAACTTAGTATCTGCAGCAAAGTATTTAGTAGCAAAGTAGTATGATAGTAATGGTAACAGTGATAAAAGTAATGATAGTAGTTTTGTAGTAATTGTAACAGTAGCAACGGTAAAGTAAATAAGCAAAGCACAATATGTGAAAAGCTCGTAGGCATTGGATCAGTGATGGATAATTATGTCGGATGCAATTCATCATGTAATAGTTATAACATAGGGTGACACAGAACTAGCTCCAGTTCATCAATGTAATGTAGGCATGTATTCCGAATATAGTCATACGTGCTTATGGAAATGGACTTGTATGACATCTTTTGTCCTACCCTCCCGTGGCAGCGGGGTCCTAATGGAAACTAAGGGATATTAAGGCCTCCTTTTAATAGAGTACCAGACCAAAGCATTAACACATAGTGACTACATGAACTCCTCAAACTACGGTCATCACCGAGAAGTATCCCGATTATTGTCACTTCGGGGTTGTCGGATCATAACACATAATAGGTGACTATAGACTTGCAAGATAGGATCAAGAACTCACATATATTCATGAAAACATAATAGGTTCAGATCTGAAATCATGGCACTAGGGCCCTAGTGACAAGCATTAAGCATAGCAAAGTCATAGCAACATCAATCTCAGAACATAATGCATACTAGGGATCAAACCCTAACAAAACTAACTTGATTACATGGTAAATCTCATCCAACCCATCACCGTCCAGCAAGCCTACGATGGAATTACTCAGCACGGCGGTGAGCATCATGAAATTGGTGATGGAGGATGGTTGATGATGACGACGGCGACGAATCCCTCTCTTCGGAGCCCCGAACAGACTCCAGATCAGCCCTACCGAGAGAGATTAGGGCTTGGCGGCGGCTCCGTATCATAAAACGCGATGAAACTTTCTCTCTGTTTTTTATCCGTGAAACGGAGTATATAACATTGGAGTTGAGGTCGGTGGAGCATCAGGGGGCCCACGAGACAGGGGGCGCGCCCAGGGGGAGGGGGCGCGCCGCCCACCCTCGTGGACAAGGTGTGGGCCCCCTGGCCTTGATTCTTTCGCCAGTATATTTTATATTTTCCAAAAGTTATCTCCGTGGATTTTCAGGTCATTCTGAGAACTTTTGTTTTCTGCACAATAAACAACACCATGACAGTTCTGCAGAAAACAACGTTAGTCCGGGTTACTTTCATTCAAATCATGCAAGTTAGAGTCCAAAACAAGGGCAAAAGTGTTGGAAAAGTAGATACGTTGGAGACGTATCACGGCGCTCCTCGCCTCTTCCTCCGGAGGCCTCAGCTTGGGCGTACAAAGGCAGCGGGTACCCGGGAGGAGGCCGCTCGTACCAAGGCCTCGACACCTCCGGCCACACGACCATGTCGCGGCGGTGGCCTGGCCTCTTCTTCGGCGGAAGTGGCCCGGGCTCGTCGCGGGGGGTTTTTCCCTTCTCCGCGGCCGAGAGCCTCCGAATGAGCGCCATGGGAGTCACTACTAGCAATGAAGCGAGGAAGAAGAAGCAAGCGGAGCAGGGAGAGATGAGCAACGGGGGCTCCGCCCCTCCTCATTTATAGCGGGAGAAGGCCAACCGGCGATCTCCACGATCACAGGTAATGCTGATCTTTCTCTGCATGCAGCACGGACTCGTCAAAGTGGGCAGTTGCCGAGGCTGCATTGGGAAGCGGAGACGCCCACGTCCAATCAGTCGCCACAGGTCATGCGGGGCCGCAGGCTGTTGGGGCCCGCGGTGCTCCACACTTGCCCATTGGCTTCGCCTCGAAGCCAAGTCCGAGCGCGCCTTGAGCCCGGGGGCTACTGTCGGCATCCTGGGAACGGAGGTCCCCAGACTTGCCTGCCTGCGGCCCACGGCATGGCTCCACCAGCGGCCCTGTATGGCCCATCTTCACCAGCAAACACTCAAGACCCTCGCGAGGGGCCAAGCCTCGCGAGGCAGATGGCACAAGGCCTCCTCAGGGACGGCATCACCAGGCTGGCTTGCGAGGGGCGAAGATATCAAGGCAAGGGACACCTCGCGAGGTTTCTATGACGCAAGCCATGATGACTGGAGCCAGGCGGGCGCCAGCGCGCACAGTGTCCTCGTTTCCTCTTTGGTTCTAAAGAGGCAAGCACAAGCGAGGAGTCCCGAGGTATCAGGCAAAGGTTTCCATATCGGTGCAACGAGACCAAGACCAGCAGGACGGCAGGACGGAGGTCACCGTGGAGCCCAAGACGGCGTCACCACCAGAGCCTTTGGCAGGCGAAGACCACCTTTAGTGAGGATAACCTGTACTTGTTGTCTCCCTTCGAATTTGGCTATTGTTGGATCCCTTCCCGCTCAATATTTGCGGAGTGGACCAGGGCCTCTATAAATAGGACTAGCCACCACCGTAGGAGGCATCTCATCTAGTCTTCGAACATCTTATCTTGGATCGGAGCCATTCCATCCATTGCCACACACAAGCACAAGAGCACCTCTCCTCCGGAGGCTGTTCTTCTCTTGTAACTATTCATCCTCAGCCCAAGAGGCAATCCACCACACCACACTGGAGTAGGGTATTACACCACATCAGTGGCCCGAACCAGTATAAACTCTTGTGTCTCTTGTTCTTTGGGTTCATCTAGCTAGGCCTTGCGATTGTTGCGAGAGCGATCTAGGGAGAAAGAGATCTTCGTGCGCACCCCAGTTTCGAACCTCAAGGGCTTTGCCGGAACCCGAAATCCAACATAACGCTCGAGCGAATCGCATGGGAGAAGAGGGAGCCTGGTGTACCGCCCGCTGTCGTCCTCAGGAGGTCCCTACAGGTTAGCGCGAGGATGAACATAGATTGCCACTATGACTATCGGTCTGCCACTGGTCGCCCCGCAAGGGGATGAAGGCACCGGGGCCCTGGTGAGGTGACATGCGCGGGGCGTGCCGTGAGTCAGAGCTCGACCGATCAGATTTGTCGATGTAGCCTGGACGGACCCAAGCGCAAGCACTGTGCCAGCGTGAGTAGCTCCCATGGTGGGTGACAATCAAGCAGGTGATTACCATAGATAGATTACACATGGAAAGAGAACTAGCTTAGGTAAATGCAAGAGCGATACATGCCAATGGGACGGACCCGAGCGGCTTGGCGATGATGCAGCCCGAGGGGCGCCCTCAGCAGATTAAGCTAAAGACATAAAGGGATACATGCCACAGGGACAGGCCCACGCGGCCTGGGAATGATGCAGCCCGGGGGGCGCTCCCAGCTAAATAAACTTGAAAAATGTCACCTAGTTCCGTTGTCGAAGGGATGTTGGGGTAGCTGAATATGCGTGGCGAAGAGGTTTCTCCTCACAGGCCACCAGGGCCCTGAGCCTCTGGAGGCTCTGGGGGTCCAGGCCATTCCTTGAGGACCCTCTCCATCTCCGCCAGGACTGCGTGATGCCTGGCCTCCTGAGCCGCCAGGACGCTCTGCAGGTTGCACTGGAAGGCGGCTGCCATGCTCGGCAGGCCGAATGGCATGCGAACATAGCTGTGAGGTGGGCCCTCGCAATGTCCCACACGCGAAGGCCAGAAGCGCTCCCAACATGTGGCCCTGTTGAGTCCTGGGATGTCGATGCAGACGCGCAGCCCGCCATCCTCGCCTGGATGGGGAGCTCCGTCGGGTGGGCGGCGATCGCCGCGCATGGCTCTTGCTTCTTGTAGTTCCTGAGTGGTCTTGACAATGAACTCGCCTCCACATGGTGCCCGAGCGCCTCCCTCGTGATGTTGGCTAGGTCTGAGACCCTCCAGAAGAGAGCCCCCGAGCCCTACCCGAGGAGGGCGCCGGGCATGCCTTCCTATGCGAGGGAGGGAGTAGTTGCTTCTTCTTGGGGATGGCGCTGATCCTGGAGCGGCACCAGTAGAGGCGCCGCTCCTCTGGGGTCCTGTGCGGAGTAGTTGCTTCTTCTTGGGGATGGCGTCAGGAGGATACCGCACGCCGTCGTTGTCGGGGTCTTCGATTGCCGCAGCTTGGAAAGCGCGCTCGAGCAAGCACACCGCATCTCTTTCTTCGCAGAGGACTGTGATGACCCCACCGCTCCAGGGCATCTTGAGGACATTGTAGCCGTGGTGAGTCACTGTCATAAACTTGGCCAAGGCTGGGTACTCGAGGATGGCGTTGTATAGCAAGCGGATGTGGGCGACGTGGAAGTCGATGAGCTCGGTGCGGTAGTTGTCGTGTTGGCCGAAGGTGACAGGGAGGTGGAGCTGCCCTAACGGGGTGGTGGAGCCGTCAGTCACTCCTGAGAAGGGCTTGGTGGGCTGAAGCTGATCATATGGCACTTGGAGACTATCGAACGTCTCGATGGACAGGACGTTAAGTCCTGCGCCGCCGTCAATGAGGTTCTTGGTGACTTGTACGTTGCTGATGACGAGCGAGCAGAGCATCTGGAGGGCGCCAGCAGTGGCCTCGCACTTGAGTTGGTCCGCTGACCTGAACATGATGGCTCACTTGGACCACCTGAGAGGGCGCGTGGCCTCGAGCCTGGGAAGGGCTACATTCACCTCACGAGAAAACTGCTTGAAGATGCGCTGGGAGCCTGGGGCTTGAGCTCCGCCCAAGATGCAGGCGATGGCACGCGGTTCCTAGAAGCCCCCAGCCCCTTCATCCTGATGGTGGTCTTCGTTCCTTCTTGGCGGAGGCGGCAGCAGAGGAAGACCAGCGTTGCCCTGAGGGCGGTCCTCGCGAGGCTAGTCCTGCCAGCGGTCCTCGCGAGGCCGGTCGTGCCACTCCTGGCAGGGGCCGTGATCATCCCAGCGTCCTCCGCCTTGTCCTCCTCCTCAGCAGTAGTCTCGGTCATTGCGCTCGGGGCGTCAACCAAAGCGTCCATCTCGAATGGCCCTGTGCTCTTGACAGTCGTTGGTGTTGTGGCTGTGTACGTTGTGGAAGGCGCAGAACGGTCGGCTGCTCTTGGACGACTCGGGGTGGTCCCGGCCGTGCTTTGTATTCGGCTCCGCCGCGAGCACGTCTACTCCCTTGCGCTTCACATCCTTGGCCTTGGCTTTCTTTCCTCCGGGTCGGTAACTGGGAGCTCAAGGAGGGAAAGGCGCCCCTCCTCTGCCCTTGCGTACTTGGTCGCCAGGTTGAACAGCTCCAAAGCCGTGCACAACTCCTCATGAATGGCGAGCTCCTCCTTCATCTTGACATCGCGGACGCCATTAGAAAACGAGGAGATGATGGCCTCGTCCGTCACCTTGGGGATCTTGAGACGAACGTTGTCGAAGCGTTGGATGTACTTTTGCAAAGTCTCCCCTGGCTGCTGCTTGATGCGGCGCAGGTCACCAGCGGCTCAGGGGCAGTCGCGCGTGCCCTGGAAGTTGATGATGAAGTGGTCGCGCATCTCATCCCAGGAGGAGATCGAGCCGGGGGGCAGGTTGAGGAGCCACGAGCGAGCACCATACTTGAGAGCCACGGGGAACCAGTTCGCCATGACTTTTTTGTCGCTGCTGGCCACCTCGATGCTCAGCTCGTAGAGCTGCAAGAACTCTGTTGGGTCGGGGGTGCCATCGTAGCAAGGAGGCAGGTCCGGCTTGAACTTGCCCGGCCAAACGACGCTACGCAGCTCAGGAGTGAAGGCGCGGCAGCCTGCTGTGGCCACCATGGCCCTTTGCTGATGCGGAGCCTGCCCTCGATGTCCGTGCACCGCCACCGCAGGCGGCACGCGGTCTTGTCACAGTGGCGCTGGGAGCGCGGGAGCCTTCTCTTGTGGCCGGGGAACCTCCTGGCAGCTTCCTTCTTCTCGCGTGGGCGCCCGACGCGGCGGGTCGCGCCGGGGGGGCCGCGCGCCCTGGTGCCAAAGCGCCGTCTTGGTGCAGAGGTGGTGGAGGTGCTCTGTGAGCCACGTCGCTCATAGCTGGCGGAGGGCGAGGCAGCAAGAGGGATGGCGCGGTGGAGCCCCCTTCAGTGCTGACGAGCTCGGCGATGCGGTCCAGCCAGTCCTCGTAGAGGTCGTCAATGGGGCGGTGGCGCAGGAGCTCGCGTGCCATGAGCAGCGCGGCCTGTGTGTCTGTAGGTGCGCGACGGGCGTGTGCCGACGAGCTGGATGGGGTCAGCGACGGAGTGGCGGTGCGGCCGTCCCGCCGCACAGAGGGGTGCAGCAAGGACGACTGCTGCTTGTTTCCTGCCGGGCCGGTGGCGGCGTTGGCGTCGAGTGATGGAGAACAATGGGGAGGCCCGCCAACTGGGGCCGTCTTATCGACACGGGCGGCGAGGGCGGCCCAACGCCCAGCGCGGGCTCGGCGAGCGTCCGCCATGGATGCGGTGGAGCGATGGAGCGTGGATCAGCGGAAGGAAAGCTTCGGCGCACCCCTACCTGCTGCGCCAAATGTCGGATTACGGGTTTCGGCAAAACCCTTGAGGTTCGAACACCGGGGTGCGCACGAAGATCTCTCCTCTCCCTAGCTCAGGCCCTTACCGCAATCTCAAGGCCTAGCTCGATGAACTCCTAGAACAAAGGGACGCAAGATTTATACTGGTTCAGGCCACCGATGTGGTGCAATACCCTACTCCAGTGTGGTGAGGTGGATTGCCTCTTGGGCTGAGGATGAACAGTATAGGGGAAGAATAGCCTCCTGAGGAGAGGTGTTCTTGTGCTTGGTGACCTTGTGTATGTCTTGGTGGGTTGGATCAAGTCCAAGATGAGATGCCCACTATGGTGGTGGCTAGTCCTATTTATAGTGGCCCTGGTCCTCTTCCCAAATATTGAGCGGGAAGGGATGCCACAACGGCCAAATTCGAATGGGGGACAACTAGTACAAGTTATCCTGACTAAAGGTGGTCTTCGCCTGCCAAAAGCTCTGGTGGTGACGCCATCTTGGGCTCCACGGTGACCTCCATCCTGCAGTCCTGCTAGTCTTGGTCTCGTTACACCGATATGGAAACCTTTGCCTACTGCTTCGGGACTCCTCGCCTGCGCTTGCCACTTTAACCCCAAAGAGGAAACGAGGACACTGCATGCACTGGCGCGCGCCTGGTGCCCGCCTGGCCTTGGTCGTCATGGCTTGCGTCACAGGAGCCTCACAAGGTGCCCCTTGCTTTGATCTCTCTGCCGCTCGCGAGCCGGCCTGGTGACGCTGCCCCCGAGGAGGTCTTGTGTCGTCCGCCTCGCGAGGCTTGGCCCCTCGCGAGGGTCTTGAGTGTTTGTCAGTGAAGATGGGCCATATAGGGCCGCTGGTGGAGCCACGCCGCGGGCCACAGGTAGGCAAGTCTGGGGACCCCCATTCCCAGGACACGGACACGGCCGGTGCTCAGGCACCCAGGAACATGGTTCCAGTGCCGGGCCGCCATGGTCTCATTTGTGAGCAGGCATCCGCGAGCGTGTGGTCTCCGGTTAACTGTCCTGTGGACCCGGTTGCCAACAATTAGTTGATCTGCAGAAGTGTGATAATTAAGTCTTGTGGCCCCGTTTGTAAGTGCCCAAAAGGAATGGAAATTGAATCCGTCTTTGTACAGCTGATAAATTGAGCCCTGGACCAATATGTCTTTTTTTTAAGCCCCCAGCAATTGCTGGCAATTATATTATGAGGGTAGGGAGCAGTATTTACAAGGCCGCTGTCGCGGTTTGAGGATAAAAACAAAGAGAAGGGAAAAACAGGGCCCCTAGGCCACGCTTTGGGTGATCTCTCGCATTGGATCCCCAAAGGGGTGCTTCAAGCATTTTGCTCCCGCCAATCTCCAAGCCTCCAAGGATCCTCACACTACCTAGAGGATGGCCCAGGGCGCGGCGATCTTCTTCTAGAAAACCCTACTGTTCCGCTCCAGCCATAATTCCCATGCAATGACCATGGTGAGCGACCTGATTCCTCTCCGATGCTCGGCCTGGGTGGTGTTGATGATGTGTGCCCAACATGTCTCTGATCTGTCGCCCTCTGGCCAGGTGCTTGGGGTAAGAGCAGCGCAGCCATGCCATCCTGCCGCAACAGCCCAGGTCCTCCGTGCCTCCAAGCATTGCCATATTAGGTGGACTGATGATTAGAGGTTCGAAACACACAGCGGGCAGAAGTAGTCATTTGGCCACTCGCGCCTTTGCAGTCTATCGGTGCACCAAAGCCTATCGAGGATCAATAGCCAAGTGAAGAACTTGCAGCGTGGAGGAGCCCAGGCTTTCCAGAACATGTTTGCGAAGTCTGATTCTATCCTGCCAGCAAACTAGAGCTTGTAAGCTGCCACTGCGCTGTATGTGCTAGAGTGAGTTGTCTTCCAGGTGATGCTATCTGGCACGTCCGGCTGCAGCATGATTTGGGCCTCGTTGATCATATTCCATAGCCTCCTGGATTCAAAGATGTTGGCGTCGGAGAGGGGTGGGCGATGGATGTCCTGGATCCATTTCTGCCCTTGCAGCGCGTCCTTGACGGTGTGATTCTTGCACCTGCATCGGGCAAAGAGAGAGGGTGCCATCGCCTTTGGCGGCATCGGTCCCAGCTAGGTGGATTCCCAGAAGAGTGCACGCTCGCCATTGCCAACAGAGTCACTCGTTGCAGCAGCAAAGAGCTCACGATACTACTAGGGAAAACCCTAACAGTAGCGTGGGTATTTTTCCTATCAGTAGCGCGGGACATCGCACTACTGATAAGCCGTTACAGCTAATGTGGAGCAGTAGCGCCTGACATCCCACGCTACTGCTATACATGGCTAGCAGTAGTGCGCTTTAGGTAAGAGCGTTGCTGATAATATCTGCAGCGCTTTTTAGAAGTAAGCGCTACTGGTAAGGGAGCGCTACTCCTAACTTTGTTCCCCTCGCTACTGCTAGTTTTATTAGTTTCTGTTTTTTATGCATATTTGTTTTGTATTTGAATAGGCTTTATACAATAATCTTTAGCATATCATATACATACAAATGTAATCATAGCATATACATACAAATAGTCTCATCAAATCATGTCATCATCATAATCATCATCCAACACAAAGTGGTGTCTCGTCATCATCTCAAAAATAGCGATACAAGTCTCGATTACTTGCAACTACATCGTCATCCATCTAAACAATGATATACGCGAGAAGAGCTACACTATGAGTGAGAGCGAAACTATGAAGTACATGAGTTCATATCGCTCTCTTGCATTACCGTGATCCTAAACTAACTACTGGCTGTCGCTCGGAAATCGGAAACCGGTACACCTGGGCCTGACACTCCGGCCACTCATCGTATACTCCTGGCATAGCACTTCTTCGCCATCGATGATCTATGCACCTGCATCGTCACATGAGTCGACGATATGCAACATATATAGTTGAGCAACAAAAAGAGACTGACTTGGCAAAAATAGAAGCAACATATCATAAGCATAAATAACAAAGTTCATCGTACCCAAAATGCCCTAACTAGAGTGATCTTCGCTAGTCGAGGAGGAGGACGGTTTAATTACATCACAAATAAAGTTTTGCCGTGCATAACTCAAAGTTTTGTCATACAGAAAGTATGGACTAAGCAGACACATTGTCATATATCGACAATCACTCCAACATGTCGTGCCATCCATCCGTGTCAGGGAGAAAGTCCCCGAGCTTAGTGAAAGGCTTCATGTCGAGACGCTGAGAGGCTACGCGTGTTCGGACGTCTTCCCGCGACATTTCTCCTTCTTCGTAGAACATCCCTATTTTTTCGAGGACCTCCTTCATGATGATTTGGGCAAGTTCGCACTGGATGTGATAGAACTCAGCTCGAAGTCGATGATCCTCGATATCTCCTAAGTGCTTTGCCCATTGCAGAATATTGGCATCGCCGGATTTAGGTGACATGCGAAGGTTCTGGTGATCCCGTCTATACTCCAGCATGTTGTGTAGGACATAGAATCCATCATTAAGAGAATCACTCGGTTGCTGGATGCAGCAGAAGTCGGTCTTATGGCTGAAGGTGGGCCTGCCGTTCCTTGTCTTCTTGTCGTTGACCTCTCCACCCCCTTTGCCGTAGTAAAAGATAGCGCTGTCGAGAACAGATTTGATGTGGGTGTAATCCTTTTTGGTAATGTTCTTCAACGAGTCCAAGTAAAGAGTGTGGGAGAATTAGGGGTAGAGGATGATGAGGACGGCGCACCCGCCGCTGCGCAAAATAAGTACACCTCAAATTAAAGCCTCCACTGTGCAAATGAATGATTGAAATCAAAGGAAGGATATACGCGTGGATGACTTACAGGGGATTATAGGGCACGAGAATCGCCTCCTTGTCCTTATTGGCGAGCATGAAATTGATGAGGTAGTCCCTCGCGAATTCACAGTGCTTTGCACAGACTGCTAAGAAGCCCTCGTGCATGAAGTACGGGTCAGCGACACAGATAAAAGGTATCTGCTCAACCCCGATAAGGTAGTTCATGTGCAAGGCATAAAGGCAGAAAAACGTAAAATCCAGCTTCTTCCATTGATACATGTCGAAGATGTAATCGAATCGAAGGAAGAACTTGTCCGCGGGGAATGTGTCGACGTACAACAATTGCCGCGGCACGTTAACCACGTAGAGTGGGTATCCTGGATTTTTGAAGCAATGAGGCATTTCTCTCTCCGCAGCACATCGTCATGAAGTCTCCTTACATCACCGAATCTGGCCCTTACCGCTGCTTCAGGTAGGATTGGTTCACCGGCGATATGCCATTTTGCCGCACCGAGGATATCTATACGGTCTTGAACCCGAGGCTGCTGAGGCGGCTGGATCATAGAATCAGGTTTTTTGCCTTTCCTCGGTCTCTTCCTAGACTTCTTTGGTACCGGAAGGTTGTCCATAATACGTTCAGACTCCGGAGGCGACAATTCAGGCACCGACTCATGATGCTCAAACGCTAAGTAGGGACCAGTATTGACATATTGTTGAGTGTCATCGTCATCCTCATCCTCATCTATGGCTACGTCACCAACAACTAATGGAGCCTCTTCCTCACCCCCTCCGCTATCACCCAGCACGATAGCCGACGCTAATTGAGTAGGTGAGGTGTTGATGTTCATACCTAACTGCGTGCTCATGGGTGTGCTCCCGGCCGCCTCCAAACAAGGCAGACTCGTTGGCCACAACAGGACCCACCCATTGCAACAATCACCAAGCCACCACGGGGTCTCGTCGTCATCCCCCACTACTACCAGAGGAGCCAAATTCTCGTGGCCCGGTTTACACTGGCCACGGAAACCTTGAAGACGTCCGGGGGGATCGGCCAGCTATGGAACAATGGTTCCTTCGGCTCCATTATTGTCGCCTTCCCCACGTCCACCTTCTGGTCGCCGATGGTGTATAATATGGTGCACGGGGGTTTCGTCGGCCAACAAAGAGAAGTCTGTGAGGTGAGACATCCGAAAGGCAACGAAAACGGGAGATTATACATTCATTGATGAGGGCCGGTGTCAGTGTCAAAACCGGTGGATCTCGGGTAGGGGGTCCCGAACTGTGCGTCTAAGGCTAATGGTAACAGGAGGCGGGGGACACAATGTTTACCCAGGTTCGGCCCTCTCGACGAATGTAATACCCTACTTCCTGCTTGATTGACCTTGATGATATGAGTATTACAAGAGTTGATCTACCACGAGATCGTAGAGGCTAAACCCTAGAAGCTAGCCTATGGTATGATTGTTGTTGATGATCTTCTTGGTCCTACGGACAAAACACTTCGGTTTATATAGACACCGGAGGGGGCTAGGGTTACACAGAGTCGGTTCCAGAGAAGGAGATCTACATATCCGAATCGCCAAGCTTTCCTTCCATGCAAAGGAGAGTCCCAACCGGACACGGGACGAAGTCTTCAATCTTGTATCTTCATAGTCTGACAGTCCGACCAAAGTATATAGTACTGCTATCCGGATACCCCATTATCCAGGACTACCTCAGTAGCCCCTGAACCAGGCTTCAATGACGACGAGTGCGGCGCGCAGATTGTCTTCGGCATTGCAAGGCGGGTTCCTTCTTCGAATACTCCATAGAAGATGGTGAACACGAGGATTGTGTCCGGCTCTGCAAAACAAATTCCACATAGCACCATAGAGAGAATATATTTCACAAATCTAATCTGCTGACAACTTTTCATAGCGTGACATCACATCGCGGCCCGGTCATTATTCGAACCGTTTTTATCAACCCGCTGCTGCACATATTGCGAGGCGGTTTCCTTGGCACGTCTTGTCAAAGCAGAGATCGTGTCCCCTTATCACGGGATTCTCAACAATATGGGCGTGGGTAACCCAACCGCGCCGTTAACACGACGCTTGGGGGAATGAGCGAGTTTTACGGGGCAAGTGGGGAGGCGCATGATTTCTACCGCCTCTATAAAGAGATAAGGATCCACCCTTTTTCCACCCATGCCTTCTTCTTCCTCTGCTCATCCATTTCCCCTCGCTCGAGCTCTAGCGCCCAAGCCTTCTCCCTTTCTGCAAAGCCACTCAAACATGTCCGGAGCGGGAGGCAAGTGGATGGCCTCCACAGTTTAGGAGGAGGACATCAAGAAGCTCCGGGAGGCCGGATACGTGGCCGCAGACATCGCGCACCGGCTCCCTACCGAAGGGCAAATCATCTCTACCCCGGAGCCTCAGGAGAGGGTGGTGTTTCTCCCTCACTTCGTCCGCGGACTGGGATTTCCCCTCCACCCATTTGTCCGCGGGCTCATGTTTTACTATGGGCTGGACTTCCACGATCTGCCCCCAACTTCATCCTCAACATCTTGGCGTTTATTATCGTGTGCGAGGCCTTCCTCCGCATTGCGCCCCACTTTGGCCTATGGCTGAAGACCTTCAACGTGAAGCCGAAGGTGGTGGGGGGGCAGCAAGCAGAGTGCGGAGGCGCCATGGTAGGAAATATGCCCAATGTCACTTAGCTCGAAGGCTCCTTCGTGGAGACCGTAAAGGGGTGGCAATCGGGGTGGTTCTACAGCACCGAGCCGTGCGACACCAACTGGGTAGCGGCCCCCGAATTTTGATCCGGCGTCCCCGTGCGGCTCACCTCCTGGAAGGAGAAGGGCCTATCGTGGGGCTCATCGACGGAGCTGACCGGACTCCAGACCTGCATCAAAAACATGACGGGCAAGAAAATCAAGCTTGTCAATGTGGTTCAGGTCATGCTCTCCCGCCGGATCCTTCCGTGTCAAAGACGGGCTTTCAATATGTGGGAGTTCGACCCTGCCGAACACCAGACGCTGCAAGAGCTCTTCGACACGACGCACGAAGATGTCTGGAAGGTACTATTCAAGGCTTCCGAAGTACCACCACCCACGACCGAAGATCGCGGACTCAGCACAAGGCGCTCCGCCAATCTGGTAAGTATTTATTCTGCAAGACGTGCCTTTTACTAGCACATCCGCGGTGGGAATCTAAACTTCCATGCCAATTTATCAGGACTGGGTAGCGGTCGCGGAGCAGATTGATTGTCCAGCTCCCCTACCCAAAGATACATCATCAGCTCTTTTGCTAGAGATGCTGTCTCCGGTGCCTTATGAGGTGCCGGAGAAGAAGGCCAACAAGAAGGCCGCAGGGACCAGGAAGTGTCTCCGGCACAAGGTTGTCTCGGACTCATCGTCCGAGGACACCGAGGCGCATTCCTCCAACAAAGAGGAGGAAGAGGTAGCAGAAATGCCTCCCCCGAAGACCGGGGGGGAGAAGAAAAGGAAGGCCGCCCCGACTGGGGAGGCCGAAGGGTCCCAGAGGGGAAAAACCCTCCCTTCGGGCCACTCCACCACTACCGCCTAAAGCGACGAGGAGTGGTTGCTCAGGGACAAGCCCCTGGCAAAGTCGTAAGTATCCGGACACTACAATACTTCCGGTACGTATCGTTTTATTGATTCTAATCATGTCAACTATGATCGTGTAGCCCGGCCAGATCTCGTATCGACGTACCCTCCTCGGACGGGTCTTTGAGTCAGTCGGCGATGAACAGTGATTCACTCCCGACGGCCACTTCCCCCCGGCCCACGGACGACACCAAGGTGCTGTCCCATAGGATACCGGACCAGGGGGAGATTGTGCCGGAGACGCCCCAACGCGAAATCCCCGACGCTGGGCACATGGGGAAAAAAACCCCCATGGACTCCGATAACGGGGGCCGCAGCAAGCTTGGCCCCCGGCCGGATACTACGCCCGAACCTCCAACGGTTCCGGATTCAGGTAGGCAGCCCCTCGCTAAGGGGGGTGAGCCACCTGTGCCGATGACCTCTGTCCATCCAGGGGCATCGGACAACTTGCTGGAACTGCTTCACGGCGCTTCCATTGACAAAGAGCACTGCACTATCATGAGTGCGGTGATTCAGAAGGTCCGGTCCGCCAAGAGCGGATTGACCGAAGCATGCGTCAGCCTCCTAACAGGCTTCGAGGTAAGTAAATGAAATTATAATAAAATATCATGGTGTAGACAGTAGCCCCTGATGCTCTGTTCGGTGTTCAGAAAGAAAAACCGAACAGAGGATCAAATAATATTCCCAGGAGTCTAACAAAGTATGTCTATGTGAATAAGCAGGCATCGCTGCTGGCCGTTGCCGCACGTACTGCGGAGGTCTCCGGACTAAAGCGGGACCTGGAGCGGACCGAAGAAGAGCTCGGCCTCATGAAGAGGCAGCTCGAAGAGAACAAAGGTACATAATACCCCGTCTATATATTAATAAAGAAGGAATGATTATAGCTCATGTAAATGTTATGAACTTTAATAGGGGCCACGACCGAAGTCGTGGCCCTTAAAAAGGCGCTAACCGAGGCCGAAAAGAAAGTGGCCAAGGAGCGCACCGAGCGCGAGAAGCAAGAGGCCCGCGTCGGCGAGGTCCAGCAAGAGCTCGAGGACTTTGTCAAAAAATATGAGTCCTTGGAGCGTGACTCGAAGACGCGAGAGTCCGAGCTTGTGAAGGCCCTCCAGAGCGCACGAGACGCCAAGGCCGAAGCCCAAAAGGCCCTTCAGGAGATTGAGGCGGCTAATAAAATCGCGGCGGGTAAGGCATTCAATATTGAAAGCAAGCATGTGAAGGAGGCTTTCCTTTTACTTACCCGAATTTGGAGCTCTCCAGGAGCATTCGCAGATCTGCCGTGCAGCGTATCTGATGCCGCAGAGTTCTACCAGGCTGAAGAACGGAGCTCGACGGAGAAGTTGTTCTGGTCCCAGTATGTTGGGGCCGGACATCCGATGACCTTGAGCGACCGGCTGAAGCAACTGGTGGAACTTCACAAGGCGGCCGAACTCGCCATGAAGGACCTCATAGTCCGGATGTGGCCGGCTGAGCCCCTGCCCAGCAGCTACTTCAGCCTGGTTAAGCGGCTTGTGTCTACCTGTCCGTGGCTCGAAGTCATAAAGCGGTCAGTCTGTATTGAAGGCGCGTGCAATGCCTTCGCCCGCGCGAAAGTGCACTGGACGAAGATGGATGCCGAGAAGCTGGTGACGGAGGGGCCACCGAAGGGCAAGGAGCACCGCCGCCCCGAGAATTATTATGATAGTGTCCTGAAGGGCGCCCGCCTTGTGGCGGAAAAATGTGCTAAGGATGTAATATTCGAGTGAATGTACTCATTTCATCTTGTAATATGAAAACAAGTTCATTTGCGCTATGTAACACTTGTTGATTTAAAATATTACCTTATGTGCGACTGCTTATAAAATCCGAAAGTTGGCCAGTCGTCGGCTTCTGCCCCCATGTAACTAGTACCGGGGTGTTCGGGATGAAAACACTCTTTATCCAGATTTTTGGTCCTTTGAGGAGGTGTTTAGCACAGCGAACCACGCAATCGGACTATACGGCTTTACTACTCTCACTTAGCCATAGAAGTCTACAATTTTGAATTTTGGCGTAGCCCCTAGTATTCGGAAGGCCGAACTTGGGGCGCTATACACGCCTAAATCGGATAAGGCCGATTCCTCGCCCGAAGCGGAAAAAATCATTAAGGATTTGAGACCTCTCGAACAGCGACCAACTCCCGCCGCATCATGACAGTCAGTTTTCGGCTTTCTCTACTGAGGTGCTCGCCTAGACGAACTGGGGCACAATCGCAGTAGTTCTCCCGGTGGCACCTTAGCCGATAGAGCGGAACGTAAGGTATCAAAACACGGGAGCCGGGCAAACCCAACATTTGACCAAAGACATGATTCGGAGCCGATGCATATAATGCTATAAGTTCGGGGTGCCACACTGTCGAAAGTGTTTGGACTTTTCTTGCCGTGTTATGGGGTACACTGAAGCCCCTGGCGAACTGATTGTACCAAAGTGTACGATTGCAAATATTAATAAATAAACAAACAATGAAAGAAATAAAGAAATGTAATAATAAGCTGACGCTGTACATTATTTTCTACTGCTATTTGAATAGTATGTCAAGGCGTATGCATACGAGTAGTGCGATAAGCAAAATAGGACTATTTGACATGTCCTAGCCGAAAGTGAGCTGCGTGCGGGCATGTAAAACAGGTATAGCGATCGTTAGCAAAGACCACCTGGTAATTCCCTTGTACGTCAAAGCTTCTTGCCTCCTTGGCGCTTTCCTTCCCGTGATGGGTTCAACGATCAGATTATCGAAAGAGCCTTCAGAAAATAGGGACCTAAAAGAAAGAAAAAGGGTGAAGGTATAGGGGTCCTGGGGCGGTTAAGCCGCATTGTAAGCCGTATTGTAGCTGCGCCTCCGCCTGTGCCCATGGTATTTTAAGTGCATAATTATGTACGCGCGGCACGAATTCCACTGCTTGACTGGGACTAGGATGGAGGCCGAATTGCTAGTCGAGCCCAGGACATGCTGGACGATCCTGTTGCAGAGTGCTCCGGACTCCCTTAACGGTGTCCGGGGGCTTTTATGGCCGAACTGGAGGTCTGCCTAAGAAGGCTGCTCTGTGCTTCTGCTGCGAGGGCTGCAGTGTGCTCCTCTGTACGGAGGGAGCGCTCTGTGTTTCCATTGACTGTTATAACCCCGCGAGGACCTGGCATCTTGAGTTTGAGGTATGCATAATGCGGCTCCGCGTTGAATCTGGCAAATGCGCTTTGTCCGAGCAGTGCGTGGTAGCCACTGCGGAATGGGACGATATGGAAGAGTAACTCCTCGCTTCGGAAGTTGTCCGGAGATCCGAAGACTACTTCTAATGTGATTGAGCCTGTGCAGCGAGCCTCTACGCCTGGTATGACACCTTTAAAGGTGGTTTTGGTGGGTTTGATCCTAGAGGGCTCGATGCCCATTTTGCGCACTGTATCCTGATAGAGCAGGTTCAGGCTGCTGCCACCGTCCATGAGGACTTGTGTTAGGTGGAATCCGTCGATGATAGGGTCAAGGACCAATGCGTCCGAACCGCCATGGCGGATACTGGTAGGATGGTCCCTGTGATCAAAGGTGATCGGACCAGAAGACCATGGATTAAACTTTGGGGCGACTGGCTCCATCGCGTAGACGTCCCTTAGTGCACGCTTCCGCTCCCGCTTGGGAATATGAGTGGCGTATATCATATTCACCGTTTTCACATGGGGAGGAAATTTCTTCTGTCCTCCTGTGTTCGGCGGCCGGGGCCCCTCGTCGTCATCACTATGCGGCCCCTTTTCCTTGTTTTCGGCATTCAACTTGCCGGCCTGTTTGAACACCCAGCATTCTCTGTTGGTGTGATTGGCTGGTTTATCGGGGGTGCCATGAATTTGACACGAGCGATCGAGTATGTGGTCCAGACTGGACGGGCCCGGACTGTTTCTTTTGAAAGGCTTCTTCCGCTGACCGGACTTAGAGCCACTGAATCCGGCATTGACGGTCGTGTCTGCGGCGTTATCCCCATTTTTGTGGCGCTTGTGCTTGTTGCATCAGGGCTTGCCGTTGCTATCTCTGGCCTCTGATGTGCCAGGATTGCTTGCTGTATTGCTACTACGAGCCAACCAGCTATCCTCGCCCGCACAAAAGCGGGTCATAAGTGTCGTGACGGGCTGCCATGGACTTCGGCTTCTCCTGGCCCAGGTGTCGGCCAAGCCACTCGTCACGGATGTTATGCTTAAAGACAGTCGACAATTTGGTTCTTTTTGGTTAGGAACCGAGTCCAGAATTTCCCTTCTCACTCTCCGGGTTGTTGAGTAATGTGACTTAAATCGTCAGCGTCCGGAGGTCACACATAAGTGCCCTAGAGGTTATGCAGGAACGCGTCTTCCAGGTTCTCCCAACTTCCAATGGAGTTTGCCGGCAAACTGTTCAGCCAATGCCGAGCCGGTCCCTTGAGTTTTAGTGGGAGGTACTTGATGGCGTGTAGATCATCGCCGCCGGCCATGTGAATGTGGAGAAGGAAATCTTCGATCCATACCGCGGGATCTGTTGTCCCATCATATGATTCTATATTTACGGGTTTAAACCCTTCTGGGAACTCATGGTCCATTACTTCGTCAGTGAAGCATAAGGGGTGTGCGGCGCCTCTATGCCGGGCTATATCACGACGCAGTTCAAGTGAGTCTGGTCGATTGTGTTCAGCCCGGCCGGATTTATATCCGGCGTGGTGATCGCCAACACGCATTGGGGGGCGCCCCCGTGATCCGAAGATCGATCTTGACTGGCCTGCTTTGTTTTCCAACACATCTCGCAGGTCCTGCGTGTGGACCCGGGCCTTCGTGTTATTATTTGACTGGCGCCGGGGTGCGGGCTAGTGTTTGGGCTGATATGCCTTGTCCCGGCCACGTGGTGGCCGGTCAGCCGCATCCTGCTCTAGTGTCTCCTCCTCAAATTGAGGTATCATCTTGTGCTTTGGGTATCTTTTTGTTGGGCGCTCGAGTCCACATTCCTCGGCTGTCAGGACCTCGGTCCATCTATCAGTTAGCAGATCCTGATCAGCTTGAAGCTGTTGCTGCTTTTTCTTCAGGCTTTTTGCAGTGGCTACAAGCCGGCGCTTGAAGCGCTCCTGCTCGACGGGATCCTCAGGCACGATGAATTCGTCGTTGCCGAGGCTCTCCTCGTCTTCGGAGAGGGGCATGTAATTATCGTCCTCCAAGTCTCCATCCATTGCCTGTTCATCGGGGCTATCTTGCCCCTCCCGTTCGGCCTGCTCGAAGTCTGGCCCGACGGGGTTGTTTTCGTCTTCGGCACCATCCGGAGCGTTATTGTCTCCTGTGCCGGTATCATTATTTTTGCCATGGCGAGGCTTAGATCGGCACCTATGACGCTGGTGCTTAGATTCCTTCTCAAGGGGATTATCCTCCGTTGCCTCATTGCCATTGCCTTCTTTGGGTGTGTCCACCATGTATATGTCATATAATGAGGTGGTTGTCCAGCGCCCTGTGAGCGGTGGTTCCTGTTCTTCTCCGGCATCGTCGTCCATACCGTCGATGTCTTCGGAGTCGAAGTCAAGCATGTCGGTTACGTCGTCGATAGTGGCTATTAAGTGGGTGGTGGGTGGGAACGAAGTTCTTCGTCGTCCGCTTCCCACTCGAGCCGGACATAGTTCGGCCGCGAGTCTCCTGACAAGGAGAGAGACTTCAATGAATTTAGCACGTCGCCCAAGGGCGAGTGCGGAAAGATATCCGCGGAGGTAAACACGATGACCGGTGCCCAATCAAATTCTATATGCATGGATGCACGCGGTTCGGAGCCTATGGCCGGAAACGAGACCGAGGATCTGATGACACGGGCCTCATTGGAGGCGAAGCCTGTGTTCGGCTCTATCGCCGCTGAGTGTACGGCCTCCGTGGCGGGGTCCATCCACCCGTCCTCGGATGGCACGATCTGCTCCAGATTAAGACCGGGGCAGCCGCAGGCGCGATCTCACGAACACCGTCTGATGGCAGATCTAAGTCATGCTCACCGTGACTGTTCGGCGCACCTGCTATGGGCTCGAATCCGTCGAAGATCAAGTCTCCGCGAATGTCGGCCGTGTAGTTCAAGCTTCCAAACCTGATCTGATGACCAGGGGCATAGCTATCGATCTGCTCCAGATGGCCAAGCGAGTTGGCTCGCAGTGCGAAGCCGCCGAATACGAAGATCTATCCGGGGAGGAAAACCTCACCCTGGATTGCGTCGTTGAAGATGATTGAAGAAGCCATCGAGCCTTATCGCGACGATACAGTGGAACTCTCAATGAAAGCACCAATGTCGGTGTCAAAACCGGCGGATCTCGGGTAGGGGGTCCCGAACTGTGCGTCTAAGGCTAATGGTAACAGGAGGCGGGGGACACAATGTTTACCCAGGTTCGGGCCCTCTCGATGGAGGTAATACCCTACTTCCTGCTTGATTGATCTTGATGATATGAGTATTACAAGAGTTGATCTACCATGAGATCGAAGAGGATAAACCCTAGAAGCTAGCATATGGTATGATTGTTGTTGATGATCTTCTTGGTCTTACGGACTAAACCCTCCGGTTTATATAGACACCGGAGGGGGCTAGGGTTACACAGAGTCGGTTACAGAGAAGGAGATCTACATATCCGAATCGCCAATCTTGCCTTCCACGCAAAGGAGAGTCCCATCCGGACACGGGACGAAGTCTTCAATCTTGTATCTTCATAGTCCGATAGTCCAGCCAAAGTATATAGTCCGGCTGTCCGGATACCCCCTTATCCAGGACTCCCTCAGCCGGTGTGACAGATACCGTGAGGGCGTCGAGCTGAGCCAAAGACGAAGCAGCGCCGAGCACGTCCGATGCCGGAGTCGGTGCCGGAGCAGGTGCGGGAAGCGGTGCGGGAGCAGGTGCAGGAGCCGGTGCGGGAGCAGGTGCAGGTGCTGGTGCAACGCTAGTCGAGCTGCTCCCCAAGAAGTCAGCAAGGGGAAAGTCCGCTGCATTTTTTTCTGGATTCTTCCTGCTCCAATTGAAAACGGCTGGAACCAAGGTAGTAGATATATCTACAAGCACCTGTTTTGCCGCAGCTACCGCTGTTGCCACTGTCTCAGAGCATTTCTTCTCAACCGCAATCTCAACCATCTTATCGATGTTTTCTTCAGTTAACCTCCGTCTTTCCTTTCTGTCCTCCGTGGTCTCACGGTAGTACTTCTTCCACGTGGCGCCGTCTCCGACACTGTGCATGCGTCCAGACGACGGTCGAGTCTCCACCGGGAGTCCTTTCAATATGTTCAACGCCCGGTTGAATGGAGTGTCCCACTTGGGCCTCGCCAACGCCTCAGACGGCGAGTCGCTTTCGGCTGCAATCCTGTGCTGCTCTCTCTGCAAAAGGCACAAGGATCGTTTACAAATATGACTATGCGCTGTCGAATTGATTAGAAACTAAAATTACCAGTAGTCTCATGAACTCCGTCGTGACCCCGTTCGTCTCGAAAACCTTCTTCATTGGGTCCCAACGGTGTCGGACCCTGAGGATGTCACGCTCCTGCAGGACGGTGAACTCTGCCAAGGGGTCTGAGATGCCCAGACTCACGGCTTCCGCATCCTCCTTGGCCCATATGGACCTCTTCCCGCGGTAACCACAGCTTCCGAGGTGGTGGCTCCCAATGTTCCTCTGTTGAAGCCCCTTCATATACTTCGACTTTCTTTTGGTATCTTCGGCCTCGCAAGCCGCCTTGAATATTTGAAAGTGCTCTGCCGTGATTGTCAGATTATCCTTTACAATCTCGGAGTAGGGTTCCTTTTTGATGATGATCCGATACTTCACCCTTGATTTCCAGGCGGCCAACGCGTCGCTAAACTTGGTCATGGCGTGTTTGTTTATCTTCTTCATTGCCGGGTCCTTATCTGGATCTTTATAAACTTTTTCATTCCGGCCGGGGAACAAGAATAACTGGTTCAGCTTCTTTAGGAGGGATGGCCTCATATTATCTATCTTCTTTAGTTTCTCACCATTGATGGTGGCGGTTGTCTGTATGATGCAGCCTATTTGACTGCCGTAGCATGCGCGCGCTTCTTCGGGAGCGGTTGGCTCAAAATTGCCGTCGTCCACCTCCGTGACCACCAGTCTAGCAGTCCTGAGCTTGTTAGGAAGCCGTTGCCTCTTTGCTTTCGGTTCTATACTGGCTCTGCTAGTATCGGCACCGGTCTTAGTCTCAGCGCCGGTCTCGATGCCGGTCTCAGTCTCAGCGCCGGTCTTAGTCTCAGCGCCGGTCTCGATGTCAGTCTCAATCTCCGATGTGACAGGTGGACCCACCAACATCAACTCTTGATCGTCGGCGTCCCTCAAAAATTCTTCTGCCGCCAGGTAGACGTTGTCGCAGTCACCAGAACCCTGTCCTTCATCGTTGCTAGCCATGTTTCCTACGATTAAATCTAGTAATTAATTCTAGACCTAATAAAATGAATAATGACATGCAAGAACGTTGACTCCTTCCCGGTGCGGCAAATCTCGGGCACTCGATATGTCCTAGTTTGTAGCACAAGTCATGCCGAAATTCACGGAAAATTTCGGCATGACTTTTGCTAAAAAGTGGACAAATCGAGAAGCTGAAATTTTTCGGAATGGAAATGAATCAACATTCCGGCAAAACATAGGCCACTCAGCTTCATTCCCTGGAAACAACAAAGCCACATGGGCACAATCGAACCACTTCAATGAAAAGATATAACATGACCACTTCAATGAAAAGATATAATCAACAATAAAAGTCTAGGAAGGGATCATCTTTAAAATAAAACTTGCCTAAATTCTTTTCCTTGAAAAATAGTGGTCTTTTCAAAAATCAAAAACCTTTGCAAAATGACCTCACTAAACACTTCTCTGCCTAGGACAGAACCCAAATTATGTTGATCTAGCTATTCCTCTCACTCTCTCACACACACACACACATTATTTTCTCTAACCCTTCTCTGCTTAGGACAGAACCCAATTAAATTGCAAAGGAACTCCATTTCTCTAACCCTTCTGACCTAATGCTCTAAAATAAAATTTTGGTCTAACCTAGCTTGTTAATCTAACGAACCTAATTAACCTACCTATTTAAGCTAGTTAGTTAACCTAGTTTACCTAGATAATTAACCTAATTAAACTAGTTAACGTAGCTAGTTCTCTGTCAAAGCCCTAAATAAATTTTTGCACTAACCTAGATAATTAACCTAATTAAACTAGTTAACCTAACTAGTTCTCTATCAAAGCCCTAACTAAATTTTTGCAACCTAGATAATTAACCTACTTAAACTAGTTAACCTAACTAGTTCTCTGTCAAAGCCCTAACTAAATTTTTGCACTAACCTAGATAATTAACCTAATTAAACTAGTTAACCTAGGTTCTCTGTCGAGTGTTTGTGCTATATATGCATAAGAGAGAGAGGAGGGTGGGGGCTTACAAAGGATGGATCTGGTGGTGGCGAGGGAGGCAGGGGCGTCTCCGGTGACGGCGAGGGAGGCAGTTGTGGCGAGGGAGGATCCGGTGGCGTCGACGGCGGCTCCAGTGGCGTTGATGAGGGCCCGCGGCTCCGTGGTGTTGGGGGAGGATCCGGTGGCGTCGACGGCGCGCGGCTCTAGTGGCCCCGGGGGCGTCGACGTCGGCAGGAGACAGCGGCGAAGTGGGGCGACGGCTAATCGGGGAGACGGCGGCAGGGTGGTCGGGAGAAGTGGTGGCCGGGGGGAAACGGTTTTTTGGTTAAGTCAAACTCAGTGGTAGCGCATTTCACAAAACGCGCTATAGCTAAGGTAGCTATAGCGGTTTTAGCAAAACGCGCTACTACTATTGCTATGTAATTTCCTTCCATTTTCTTATTTCTTTTTCTATTTCTATAGCAGGCGTCTAGGAAACGCGCTGCAGCTACATTAGCTATAGCGCCTCTTACGAACAGACGCTACTGCTATGCCTTTCTCCTTTTTTTGCCTTTTCATTTATTTTGCTTTACATTTTATTTTTTTCCTTTTTCCTTTTTCTATTTCTTTCATTTTCATTTACTTTTCTATTTGTTTTTCATTTTATTTTATTTCCATTAGTAGTAGCGCTTTTCGTAGGAAATGCGCTACTACTTATGTCCTAGCGGTAGCGCGCTTCTTTCAAGACCGCTACTGCTATGCGTAGCCTATCATCTTAGCAATGGGAATATTAGTAGTAGCGCTTTTACACGCGCACGCGGTACTGCTACAATTTTATCTGTAGCGCCTTTTTGCTCACGCTATCTAGCACTAGCGCCGTTTTTTGACCCGCGCTACTGCTATGTTTCTGTGTATAATGTTTTCCCTAGTAGTGCAATCCTGGTCATCACACTGCAAGGGGAAGCTAGTCCAAGGCCGGCCAATCTCATCCCACGACAGCCATAACCATCTCAGCTGCAGGGCCCTTGCGAATTTTGCACTATTTAGAACTCCTAGTCCGCCAAGTTCGATCGAGGAGCAAACCGTCTGCCAGTTGACTTTGCATTTTCCGCCGGACAGTTTCTCTTCCTGAGCCCAGAGGAAATGCTTGCATATCTTGTCAATATCCTTCAAAATTCCACCCGAGGCCTTGATTGCAGTGAGCACGAAGATAGGAATGGCTGAAAGCATAGAGCGGACAAGCCCTCGCCGGCCCGCGCTGTTCATTAGTCTCCTCTTCCATCCTGCTAGCTTAGCCTTGATGCGATCAAAAATGAACTGGAGGTGCACCTTCTTCAGTCTTCCTAAGGAGATTGGCAAACCCAAATAGGTGATCGGGAAACCTATGCGCCGGCCGGGAAAACCTTGCAGTATGCTATCTAGGACCAATGCGTGGCATTGGATAAGCGCAACCATGGATTTTGAAGGGTTTACACACAGACCCGTGGCTTCCCCAAACTTCTTCAGGATAGTTAGCAGGCAGGAGACCTCCTCATTGCATGGGTTGGAGAAGATGATTGCATCATCCGCATAAAGGCTAACACGTAGTTTGATGTCGCGCCCAGGAAGTGGCGTCGGGTATCCCAGGGCAGCAGCACGGTCTAGAACCTGCTGTAACGTGTCGATAGCTAGGATGAAGAGGAAAGGGGAGAGCAGGTCGCCTTGAGGCAGCCCTCGGTGGTGGTCTATCACCTCGCCCTCGATACCATTCAGAAGGACTACAGAGGAGGAGGATCGCGGCAGCAGAGCAATCCAATCACGTCATCGGGCAGAGAAGCCTAGTTTCTGTAGGAGCTCGAGCAGGTACTCCCAGGAGATTGAATCGAAAGCCTTAGCTATATCCATCTTGAACAGCAGTGCATGCTTCTTTCTACGATGCAGGCTGCGCGCCGCATTTTTGACGAACAAAAAACTATCGTGGATGCATCTAGTCTTCAGGAAGGCGCTTTGCGCTGGAGAGATCAGACTGCCAAGCTTTGGGGCGAGGCGCTAGGATAGAATCTTGGCGATGAGCTTTGCAAAGGAGTGCACTAGGCTAATTGGTCGGAAGTGTCCAATGTCAATTGGGTCAGGAGTCTTTGGGATGAGCACCACCATTGTTGCATTAAGATTTTTGAAACTGTCGCCGCCATTGAGGTCGTGGAATTGTTGCAGAGCTCGCATAAGATCAGCTTTTATGATGTGCCAGCACTGCCTGTAAAAGGCACCGGAGAAGCCATCCGGGCCGGGGCCTCGGTCTGGCGGTGACTGCTTGATGGCGTTCCAAACTTCAGCTTTCGAGAAGGGGAGATCTAAGCCAGATGTGTCTAGTTGAGGTAGCTGAATTCCATCCCAGTTTATTGTGCACGCGCGGCGCTGTTGTGTGCCTAATAGCGTGGTGAAGTGATCCAGAGGACTTGAAGTGCACGTCAAGAAGCAATCGAGGAGGCCACAAGGGTGGAGGGCGCGCCCTTCCCTGGTGGGCGCGCCCCCTGTCTTGTGGGCCCCTCGTGCGTCCGCCGACCTACTTCTTCCTCCTATATATACCCATGTACCCCGAAAACATCAGAAGCGACCATGAAAAACTATTTCCACCACCGTAACCTTCTGTATCCGCGAGATCCCATCTTGGAGCCATCGGCGGCGCTCCGCCGGAGGGGGAATCGACCACGGAGGGCTTCTACATCAACACCATAGCCCCTCCGATGAGTTGTGGGTAGTTTACCACGGACCTTCGGGTCCATAGTTATTAGCTAGATGGCTTCTTCTCTCTCTTTGAATCTCAATACAAAGTTCTCCTCGATCTTCTTGGAGATCTATTTGATGTAACTCTTTTTGCGGTGTGTTTGTCGAGATCCGATGAATTGTGGGTTTATGATCAAGTTTATCTATGAGAAATATTTGAATCTCCTCTTAATTCTTTTATGTGTGATTAAGTTATCTTTGCAAGTCTCTTCGAATTATCAGTTTGGTTTGGCCTACTAGATTGATCTTTCTTGCAATGGGAGAAGTGCTTAGCTTTGGGTTCAATCTTGCGGTGTCCTTTCCAAGTGACAGCAGGGGCAGCAAGGCACGTATTGTATTGTTGCCATCGAGGATAAAAAGATGGGGTTTACATCATATTGCATGAGTTTATCCCTCTACATCATGTCATCTTTCTTAATGCGTTACTCTGTTCTTATGAACTTAATACTCCAGATGCATGCGGGATAGCAGTCGATGTGTGGAGTAATAGTAGTAGATGCAGAATCGTTTCGATCTACTTGTCACGGATGTGATGCCTATATACATGATCATGCCTAGATAATCACATAATTATTCACTTTTCTATCAATTGCTCGACAGCAATTTGCTCACCTACCGTAATAATTATGCTATCTTGAGAGAAGCCACTAGTGAAACCTATGGCCCCCGGGTCTATCCTTTATCATATAAGTTTTCTATTTACTTTTATTCGCATCTTTACTTTTCCAGTCTATATTATTAAATACCAAAAATATATTTATCTTATCATATTATCTCTCTCAGATCTCACTTTCGCAAGTGGCCATGAAGGGATTGACAACCTGTAACGCCCACGATGTGGCTATATCTCCCACGTGTCGAGGCACGACTTAGAGGCATGACCGCATTGTGGTTTTGTCGCAAGAAGGGTCATCTTCACACAATCCCATGTAATGAACAAGAATGGGATAACGAGAGTTGGCTTACAATCGCCACTTCACACAATACATAAATAAATTCATACATCATCCCAAATCCACACAAAGACCGACTACGGTCAAAATCCAAATGAAAATAAGATAACCCCAAATGCTAGATCCCCGATCGTCCCAACTGGGCTCCACTACTAATCATCAGGAAAAGAAACATAGTAACGACCACGTTCCTCGTCGAACTCCCACTTGAGCTCGGTTGCGTCATCTGCACTGGCATCGTCGGCACCTGCAACTGTTTGGTAGAATCTGTGAGTCACGAGGACTCAGCAATCTCACACCCGCGAGATCAAGACTATTTAAGCTTATAGGAAAGGATGGTGTAATGAGGTGGAGCTGCAGCAGGCACTAGGCATATATGGTGGCTAACATACGCAAGTGAGAGCGAGAAGAGAAGCAACGCAACGGTCGCGAAGATAGAAAATGATCAAGAAGTGATCCTGAAACTACTTACGTTCATGCATCACTCAAACCGTGTTCACTTCCCGGACTCCGCCGAGAAGAGACCATCACGGCTGCACACACGGTTGATGTAGTTTACTTGGGTCAAGTGACAAGTTCTCTACAACCGGACATTAACAAATTCCCATCTGCCTCATAACCACGGGCACGACTTTCAAAAGATAATACCCTGCAGGGGTGTCCCAACTTAGCCCATTATAAGCTCTCACGGTCAACGAAGGATAAACCTTCTCCCAGGAAAACCCGATCAGTCTCGGAATCCCGGTTTACAAGACATCTCGACAAAGGTAAAACAAGACCAGCAAGACCGCCCGACTGTGCCGACAAATCCCGATAGGAGATGCACATATCTCGTTCTCAGGGCACACCGGATGAGACAGGCTACGAGTAAAACCAGACTTCGAGTTTCCCCGAGGTGGCCCCGCAGGCGGCTCGGTTCGGACCAACACTCGAAGAGCACTGGCCGGGGGGGGGGGGGTTAAAATAAAGATGACCCTCGGGATCGCGAAAACCCAAGGGAAAAGGCTTAGGTGGCAAATGGTAAAACCAAGGTTGGACCTTGCTGGAGGAGTTTTATTCAAGGCGAACTGTCAAGGCGGTCCCATAAATCACCCAACCGTGTAAGGAACGCAAAATCAAGGAACATAACACCGGTATGACGGAAACTAGGGCAGCAAGAGTGGAACAAAACACAAGGCATAAGGCCGAGCCTTCCACCCTTTACCAAATGTATAGATGCATTAATTAAATAAGAGATATTATGATATTCCAAAACATCCATGTTCCAACAAGGAACCAACTTCAACTTCACCTGCAACTACCAACGCTATAAGAAGGGCTGAGCAAAAGCGGTAACTTAGCCAAACAACGGTTTGCTAGGGAATGATGGTTAGAGGCTTGACATGGCAATATGGGAGGCATGATATAGCAAGTGGTAGGTAGTGCAGCATAGCAATAGAACAAACAACTAGCAACGCAAAGATAGAAGTGATTTCGAGGGTATGGTCATCTTGCCTGCAAGGTTCTCAGAGTTGTCGAAAGCTTGATCCTCATAAGCTTACTCAACAGGTTCCTCGTTCATGAACTCATCTCCCGGCTCTACCCACAGCAAGAACACAAGCAATGGAACCACAATCAATCACGGGAAATGCACAAACAACATGATGCAATACATGAATGATATGCGAGATGTGGTATGCGATGCATATGCGTGCTCCGGAAGAAAAATGATGAACAAGGCAGTAACTTGGCAAACCAAGTATGCCACTGGAAAGATGAGATGATTTCGGTCGAAATCGATATAAAGATCACCGGAAACGGATGCACGGTTCGCAAATGGCAAGCAAAACAAGAATGACACGATTCTGCGATTAACAGCATGATAGCACTTAGAATACATCAAGTAACTATGCTACAGCACTCCAACATAGCAAAAAATCATGTGGAAGTAATCCACAGAAGATGCTTCACAAAAGATGAAAACTAAGCTACGGCTAGATCACAACATAACAGGCTCAAACAAGCATGGCAAAAGTGTAAAAGATAACAGGTTCACAGACTAGGTGAAATTACTGGACATGGCTGGAATAGCATCAGGTAGCAATGTTCAGAGCAAGAAATCAACATGCTAAAGGAACTTAACATAACAAAACAAGGCTTGGAATTAATCTACTAAATGCATAGAACAAAAGTCCCTTACTGACCATAAGCCGAAAAGGAGCAGAAAATATGATGGCAACCATGTAAACATAGCAAGTTTCGTTAACAGGTTTCAGACTTAGCAGAAACAGAAATTATGAGGGCATCTTTGTGAGCTTGATGCACTCACCACAAAGAAATGCATGACAAAGAAAGCATACCTACATCAAGATGGCATGTTCATGAAGCTATCCATGGCAAGAGCAAATACATAGCATTAATGGATCAACTACAACAACCTTGGCAAAATTGAATAACACGTAAACAATCTGCCAGGAACATTTTATAGGAAAAGTAGAGCAAGATTAAGACATGCTATGGTACTCCATAATTGCAAACAGGGGCATTTATGGATAGAGCACAACTATATCTACAAAACATCCTTACTGAACAATACCAAAAGGAGCATGGATCCCTCTGTAGACACATGGATACATGGTAACAAAATAACAGCAGACAGACAGTAAAAATTACGGTCTCTGAAAACAGAAACATCACGAAGCCTAGTTTGCATGCTTGTGCTAGTCACCACAGAGATCAAAAAAATACATGGCATAGACCTCTGTAAATATGGCATGGCATACATCAAAACACCTGTAGAGCTCATGCCCATAAGACGCACACATCAATAGCAACAAAAATAACAAATCCTCAAGTTCTGATAAGTAACAGCAGTTAACAGCATATAGCACTCTTTCACCAGAGATTTGGGCATCAATATGGAGTCAAATGAACATGGCATAATGGAACAAAATGAAGAGCATCTCGAGACGAACATTTCGATAAATTACAGGCACGAAACGGAGCTATATGCAGAGAGTTATGATGCAATGAACAGGAGCATATAATGCAAAAGTATCGGGACTTGGAAGATTTTTAGGGGGGAGAAAGTCAACCGTCACTGTCGATCTGGATCGGGGCTCGGGCTCGCCGGAGATCGGGCTCTGTCGTGGAGTTGTCACGGCAGATGTCCTCAAGCTAGGACTTAGTCGTGGAGCCATCGCCGCTAGGAAGCTTGAAGGGGTTAACGGGACAAGGAACACGAGGGTTTATACTGGTTCGGCCCCTTACGGTGAAGGTAAAAGCCTACGTGCAGTTGAGGTGGTATTGATTAGGGTTTCGATGACCAGGGAGCTTAACTGCTATGCCTGTCTCTCGATGAGATCTTTCTTGTTTCTAAACCGCTGCCGGGTCGTCCCTTTATATAGGGAGGCTGACGCCCAGCAACTCTCGGAGTCCTGGCCGGCTCATAAGAGTGTCCGGCTCGGACTCTCAACTATTCTTGCCTTACACTACAAGCTCTACCATGATAATGATTGTAACTACGGGCCTTAAGCCATATCCAGGTCTTAAGCCCATCTTTGGCCCACCGTCTTCAAGCTTGGCGCCGGGCTTCTGGCAATGACCATATGAGTAACCCGGCCCCTCCTGGCGGGTGACTCTAAGGTCTATATCCTCAACATTAGGCCCCAGATTGATTTGAGCCGGCTCATGTCAATCTTCAATTCTTTCGATAGAAAAAATCTCCGGCTTACTATTTGTGTGAAGGCCATAACCCGGCGTGACGTCATTCTCTGGACTCCGGGTAATCCGCCGTGACGTCATCTTTCATTAAGCCCGTTTTTTACTCCACCAGATCCGCAACGGATCTTATCTTTACTGCCATCCCGAAAATCGAGGTGTTTCATGGGGAGATAACCACACCATGGTCTCCTCGTTTCTCACGCCCACTTATGAGGTCGCCCTTATAAATAGGCCGGCCCGACGGGCCTTCAGCCACTCCTTTCTTCTTCGTCTTCTTCCTCGCGCCACTGCTCCCCTGCTCGAGCTCTGCTGCTGCCGCCGCCGCGGGTCTTCTCGCCGTCACCAACTCAGGCCGCTGCATCACCCTGATTTGACCAGAGAAACGCGATGACCTCCACGACTCACCAGCCCCTGTAAGTCCTGCTTGCCCTGTAGAACAGATCTGCCGTAGGGTTCGTCCGCGTTCTTCGTGTTCTTCACCGTCGCCGACAAGCTCCGGTAGTTTTCATTTTACTGCCCTTTCTTGATCATAGCTCTGTATAGAATCACTGTGGTAGATGTTTTAGTACCCATTTCACACGCGAGTAGACCTTTTTTTTACTGCATAAAGGCCTCGTTCGATCTCAAGAACTCCCCTACGTCTGTTTTTCGGTCTAGAAATTTTCCTTTTGCCCGACCATTTTGATCCAAAATATTTACCGCAATGTGTGAAACCTGTTTTCACCACACTTAGTAAAAAACTGCACTCATTGAGTCATGGCGGTTTACATTTCCGGCTTAAAGAAACCACGCGCCGTAGAACCTTCCGACTCAAAGGAGACCATGCGCCATAGAATTTTCCGGCTCATCTGTGATAAGGCCGTAGACAATCGAATTACTCTCAATACCTAGGGCGGCTTAAATAACCCGCTGCACCTAGATATATGTCATTAGTCCCTCCATAAGCCGCCACCTTAACATTGAACCTGTAAATTTCCTCCGGCTTATAATTAAACCGGACGTTTCCTTTTATCATAGGCTGCCGACTTTCATCATGCCTCCCAAAGCTCCTAAAGCCTCCATCACTTGCAATTGGATGAGGTCCAATGTCACCAACGAGACCTTAGCAGATTTTGTCAAGTCAGGCTATCTGCCCAAGAAGGACGTCATGTCCTACCGTGCCCCCGACCCATCAGAGGAGAGACCACAGCCAAGGGACGGGGAGGTGGTCATTTTTGCGGATCACATGAGCCGGGGCTTCGCACCGCCCGGCTCAAAGTTTTTTAGAGACGTGCTGAACTTCTTTGACCTGCGGCCACAAGATATAGGACCCAACTCGGTGTCCAACATATGCAATTTCCAAGTGTTCTGCGAGGTTTACCTTGGAGAAGAGCCCAGTCTGCTGCTCTTCAGAGAGCTTTTCTACTTGAACCGCCAGAACGAGTGCGCCAACGGGCCAAGTCTGGAGCTAGGCGGCATCTCCATTCAGAGACGGAGAGACTGTCTTTTCCCTTATGCCGAGCCGCCGAGTCACCCCAAAGACTGGAATCTGACGTGGTTCTATTGCCAAGACACGTTGCCGGCTGATGAGAGTCCGTCGCCCGGCTTTCGCCCCTCACGTCTGGAGCCAACACACCCACTATCTGACAAGTTAAATCAGGCGGAACGCCAACCTCTGCTCCCCACCATCAACAAGATCAAGGCTCTCCTGGGCAATGGTCTCAACGGAATCGATCTGGTCCGGGTCTGGATCTCCTGGCGGGTGATCCCATTGAGCCGCCGCCTCGGCTTAATGTGTGAGTACACGGGCCGAAAGGATGACCCCCAGAGACACAGCCGCAACGATCTTCCTGAAGATGTTGCAGAGGATATGAACAAGGCTCTCTTGAACAAGAGCCTGGCAGACTGCGGGAGGACCCAGCCCCAGCGGTAAGCCGCTAATCTGAACATCTTATCTTCTTCTGTATATAACTTTCATCTGAAACCTTTAGGAAATCATCATTGTATTTTTCAGGCTGATGACAAATTTTGGAAGGTCAAATATGACCATGAAGCGTCCAAGAAGGCCAGAAAGGCGAAGAAAGCCGCCAAGAAAGCCGCTCCCCGCAAGAAGGGAAGTAGGCCAACTGCTTCAGAGCTGATGCAACTAAGCGACAGCTCCGAGTCAGAGGTAACCCCTGAACCTGTAAGCTCTTGTTATATCTGTTATTTATTTCTGCCCGCCTTATCAATACTATTCATCAACAGGATGACACCAGCGCAAGTAACCCGGTGGTTGAAGAGGTAATGTCACTTTCCTCCGACTCGGAGCCCTTGCCAAGGCTGAAAGTCCAAAGGGTAACCCGGAAAGTAAGCTTTTCACATCCTTTAGCTTATCAAGATCCTCGATTTATTTTGAAGCGACAGGTTCATGAGAGCCGGCGTCACACCCGGACCAACAAGGACACCGACCTCTCCTCCGGGTTACCTGACGCATCGAGGAAGCGCCGAACTGAGGTTATCTCCAACTTGTACCCTTTTCATCCTTTGGCGGGTGTTATACGTCAGCCACTCAATTCTTCTGACTCAAATTATCAGGAGACTTCCCCCTCTTCGGGCGACTTTATGCAGTCGAACCTGCCGGCTTTCAAGACTGTGCCCGGGTAATAATGATTATCTTATGGTGTACTTTGTCTTTACTTACATTCTTGTGCTTAACCTTTCTGTCTTTTCAGCGCCCAAGCAAAACTCAGCAAAAGGGCGAAGAAGAACAAGCCGGTCGATGAGCCGGACTTGCCTGAGCCGGACGTAGCCGCTCAAGAACCGCCAGCTGCCTCTGCTCCTGAGGCCGCTGCTCCAACCAACAAGCCCATAGCAGAAGCTTCTGTTATCCCGGAGGCCTCCGGCTCGGCTCAACCAGCAGATGACCCGGACGTGGGAAACACCCGGACGGAATTTGTTGAGCCGGGGAGACCTACTGCGTTGGCCAAGTGTTCTGCCAAGGGAGAGCTGCTACAGCCCCGCCGGGTTAATCTGGACCTCACCAACTATGCCAACCTGAGCCTCGGAGAGCTCATCTCCGACTACGTCAGCCAAGTGCAGAAGAGCCGGCATGCGGAGATCGCCATGGTGAACCAGATTCAGCAGAAGTCTGAGGTATGATTCTTCCGTCTTCTTACTTACTGCCTAGTTACCTTTACCATGCTAGCCCCCAAGTCGACGACTTATGATTAAATATGTTGTAGACTTAAGTTCCGGCTTATCCAATTGAACCGGCAATTTGTAGATAGAAACGTTCAATATGCATTAGCCCCCAAGTGCCAAGTGTCTTTGCTTGGAAAACGCTTGGGACTTTTAAATTTGCATAATAACTGTTCATGCTATAACCCGGAGATTATGCAGGCTGCTCGCAAGAAGTTTGAGGCTGACATTGCTGACCTCAAGACCCGTCTGAAGATGCAAGAGACGGAGACCCGGAAAGCAAACGCCAAATTTGTGTCCAACATTGTTGCGCAGGAAAAGCTGAAGACGGAGTTTGACTCTGAACGGAAGGCTTGGGCCGAAGAAAAGGCCGCGCTGGTGAACCGGGGTGAACAGGCGGAGAAGGCTCTCTCTGAGAAGACCGCCGAACTCTCCGGCTTAAAGCGCCAAGTGTCCCAGATGGTTGCCGCAATCTTCGGTAAGTCATCTCACCGGCTTTCATCAAGTTTAGAATCTGTACATCTCATAACTCATCCTTGTCGGCGGCTTATCTTATTCTGTTAAACAGGTCCCAGAAGTGCCAACCTCAACCAGAGTGTGGTAACCAAGCTGAAGGCCGTGTACACCCTGGTGGAGCAGCTCTACACCGGGTCACAGCATGCCTTGGCTGTGGTGGCCCTATCCAACGAGGTGCCGACTCACCTGGCGGAAGTTCTTCGCTGGCTCGCCGTTCTACCTCAATGTATCCAAGAGCTGCGACGGGCCTCTACAAGAGCCGGAGCGATCGCCGCGCTGAGCCGGGCCGAGGCGTTCCTTCCAGAGTTAGACCCGGCGGACATCGCCCTCGGCTATCCAAGTTTGAAGGAAGACGGCACAGCCTTCGACCAAAGGGACTTTGCCGCCTGCGTGAAGGTCGTGCGCCCGGTGGCCACTCTCATTGGAAACGACACAGATTTGACCAAGTACCAGCCGGGTTACAATGCGGAAAATCAGAGGATCCCGACCCCGCGCTATGAAGCCCTCAGCTTAATCCCACCGGCTCGTCAGCACACCTTCGCCCCGGAGATTGACCCGGTGGGGTTAATTGACGAGGAGGCTCAATTCGAAGCTCTGAGCGGCATCGACTGGAAGTCGTCGACTTTCCACACCTTGGGAACAGCCGGAGGAGAAGAGAGAGACGAGCTGGAGACTTCAACCCAGCAAGCATCGTAACTCTGCTAGCGACTTATCAAACAATGCCTCACCCTTTTGGACTCAATGAGTCTTGTAATAGAATAGGGTCAACACTTTAACTGTGCCGTGCCATCATGCACGCATTGAATGCTGAAGTCTATTGAATTTGTCTTCCTTATATTCCTCCAGGTCATAATCAATCATTTATTTTCCTTAAGCTAAAAATAGTTGCCTTCGACGATCCTGCATAGGACAAATCACAAGTCTCTAGGCGGCTTACCGCACTGAGAATCATAGGTTTCAGAGATATAACCCGGATATGAATCAAAAAAGACTGGTCCTCAAGTATGTCCTTAATACAGCCGTAATAACACACTTAGCGGCCTGCAAGCATACTTCCGGTTTAAATAACCCGGGTAATAAGATTGATACCTCAATGCTGGTTTACCTGTCCGAATAACACCCATTGCGTTCAACTAACACTGTACATCAAGGTTAAGCCGGCAAGGTGAGACCCGGCCATACACACTTTGAAATATTCAGAAGACACTTGCTATAAAGCAGAAGAACTTAGGGGCTTCCGGTTCGAATACGACCAGAGACCCGGCCCAAAGGTGTTATGCTAGGATTCGAATACGATCATATAGCCCCCAGTGGGTGTGGCGATGCCAATCAAGAGGGTACCGACAGCTATGTTCTCTTTGGTTCGAATACGACCCATGTTTGAACAGGAAGCCCCCAAATGACTTTAAGAATTGTTTAACGACACTGATTCGAATACGATCCACGTCGGTTCTCAAAGGGGTTAAACCAAGATTCAAATATGATCAAAGAAAATTCCGTAATGAGCTCGGCACATTGCCAATCAAATGGGTATCGACAGCTATGTTCTCTTTGGTTCGAATACAACCTATGTTTGAACAGGAAGCCCCCAAGTGACCTTATTGCTTAAGGCTAGATTCGAATACGATCATAAGCCGGATCCTCCTTCAAGTTATCATGTAATCTTGCGATGAAAACAACACGTGCACATGTGGAGGAGAAAAAAGGACAGGGGTCCTGCTTTATTGCTTATCATAATATGTATATGGCTTAGAGAAATATGTACATTAGGAGAGCCGCTGGCTCAAGTGTAGTAAGGCCGAAGCTGAGCTATGTTCCACGGCCGACGGGTCCCTTCCTCCGACTTACGTGAATCTTTGTGCTCCCGAATGTCAATGAGGTAATATGACCCGTTGTGCAAATTCTTGCTGACCACAAAGGGCCCTTCCCAAGGCGGGGATAACTTGTGCGCGTCTGTTTGATCTTGGATGAGCCGGAGCACCAGATCGCCTTCCTGGAAGACCCGGGATTTAACCCGGCGACTATGATAACAGCGCAGGTCTTGTTGGTAAATCGCTGAGCGAGCTGCTGCCACATCACGCTGTTCGTCCAACAAGTCAAGAGCATCTTGGCACGCTTGTTCATTATCCGCCTCAACGTAAGCCGCCACTCGAGGTGAGTCATGACGGATGTCACTGGGGAGGACTGCCTCTGCCCCATAAACCATGAAAAAGGCGTGAAACCTGTAGACCTATTAGGAGTAGTGTTGATGCTCCATAACACGGAGGGCAACTCCTCCACCCAACAACCCGGTGTCTGTTGCAAAGGGACCAAAAGCCGGGGCTTGATGCCCTTCAGAATCTCCTGATTAGCTCTCTCAGCTTGACCATTGGATTGAGGATGAGCCACTGAGGAAACATCAAGTCGGATATGCTCTCATTGACAAAACTCTTCCATAGCGCCTTTGGATAGATTGGTGCCATTGTCAGTTATAATACTGTGCGGAAAGCCAAAGCGAAAGATCACCTTTTTCATAAACTGAACTGTCGTGGCTGCATCACACTTGCTAACTGGCTCTGCTTCTACCCACTTGGTAAATTTGTCAACTGCCACCAGGAGGTGGGTCTTCTTATCTTTGGACCTTTTAAAAGGCCCAACCATATCAAGCCCCCAGACCGCAAAGGGCCAAGTAATTGGGGTCATCCTCAGCTCCTGAGCCGGCACATGAGCCCGTCGCGAGAACCTTTGGCAACCATCACATTTACTGACCAAGTCCTCCGCATCAGCATGAGCCGTCAGCCAATAAAAACCATGGCGAAAAGCCTTGGCCACAAGAGACTTTGAGCCGACGTGATGGCCACAATCCCCTTCATGAATCTCACGCAAGATCTCTTGACCTTCCTCAGGGGAGACACAACGTTGGAATGCTCCTATAACACTACGGTGATGCAACTCGCCATCGATAACAATCATTGACTTAGCCTGCCGGGTTATTTGTCTGGCCAAAGTTTCATCCTCAGGCAACTCTCCCCGGGTTATGTAAGCCAGATAGGGCATTGTCCTGTCCGGTATGATGTGGAGAGCCGCCACCAGTCGTGCCTCCGGGTCAGGGACAGCCAAGTCTTCCTCTGTAGGCAACTTAACAGAAGGGTTATACAGGACATTCAGGAAAGTATTAGGCGGCACCGGTTTTTGCTGAGAGCCCAGCCGGCTTAAAGCATCAGCCGCCTCATTCTTTCTGCGATCGATGTGTTCCACTTGGTAACCCTGAAAGTGCCCAGCAATGGCATCAACTTCGCGGCGATAAGCCGCCATGAGAGGGTCCTTGGAATCCCACTTACCTGATACTTGTTGAGCCACCAAGTCTGAGTCGCCGAAGCACCTTACCCGGCTCAAGCTCATCTCTTTAGCCATCCGAAGACCATGGAGCAAGGCCTCGTACTCAGCCGCATTGTTAGTGCAAGGAAACATCAACTGTAGCACATAATGGAACTTGTCACCTTTAGGGGAAGCCAACACGACTCCAGCCCCCGAGCCCTCCAACTGCCTGGACCCATCAAAGTGAATAATCCAGTATGTATTATCCGGCTTTTGCTCGGGCACTTGTGACTCTGTCCAATCATTGATGAAATCCACCAAGGCCTGAGATTTAACAGGAGTGCGTGGCACATATTTCAGACCATGGGGTCCGCGCTCTATAGCCCACTTAGCCACCCTCCCTGTGGCTTCTCTGTTTTGAGTGATATCACCAAGAGGGGCAGAACTGACCACAGTGATGGGATGACCCTGGAAATAATGCTTAAGCTTCCGGCTCGCCATGAACACACCATAAACAAGCTTCAGCCAATGCGGATACCGCTGCTTGGACTCAATGAGCACCTCGCTGACATAATAAACCGGCCGCTGAACCGGATGCTCCTTACCCTCTTCCTTGCGCTCCCCCACCACAGCCACACTGACAGCTCGTGTGTTCGCCGCCACATATAGTAATAAGGGCTCTTTATCAACCGGAGCAGCAAGGACTGGAGGCTCTGCCAGCTGCTTCTTCAAATCCTCAAAGGCAGTATTAGCTGCATCATTCCAGACAAAGTTATCAGTTTTCTTCATCAACTGATATAATGGCATGGCCTTCTCACCCAAACGGCTTATAAACCGGCTTAAAGCAGCGATGCGACCCGCCAAGCGCTGAACGTCATTTATACACGCCGGCTTAGCCAGTGAGGTGATGGCCTTGATCTTCTCCGGGTTAGCTTCAATGCCTCTGTCAGAAACCAAAAAACCCAAGAGCTTGCCTGCAGGAACACCAAAAACACACTTGGCCGGGTTAAGCATCATCTTGTAGACCCGGAGATTATCAAAGGTTTCCCTTAAATCATCTATCAGGGTTTCCTCCTTTATAGACTTAACCACAATATCGTCCACATAAGCATGAACATTGCGCCCAATCTGGTTATGAAGACAGTTCTGCACACAACGCTGATAAGTCGCCTATGCACACTTGAGTCCAAAGGGCATAGACACATAGCAGAAGGCTCCAAAGGGAGTGATGAATGTCGTCTTTTCCTGGTCCTTAACTGCCATTTTAATCTGATGATATCCGGAATAAGCATCCAAGAAACTTAAGCACGCACAACCTGCCGTAGTATCAATAATTTGATCAATACGGGGAAGGGCAAAAGGATCAGCTGGACACGCCTTGTTTAAGTCCGTGTAGTCCACACACATCCGCCAAGTGCCGTTCTTCTTGAGTACGAGCACCGGGTTAGCTAACCATTCTGGGTGGAAGACTTCAACAATAAATCCGGCCGCCAAGAGCCGGGCCACCTCTTCGCCAATAGCTTTCCGCCTCTCTTCATTAAACCGCTGAAGGAACTGCCTGACCGGCTTAAATTTCGGATCAACATTGAGAGTGTGCTCAGCAAGTTCCCTAGGTACACCTGGCATGTCAGACGGCTTCCATGCAAAAATGTCCCTATTCTCACGGATGAACTCGATGAGCGCGCTTTCCTATTTTGGATCCAGATTGTTACTAATGCTAAATTGCTGAGATGAATCTCCTGGAACAAAATCAACAAGCTTAGTCTCATCAGCCGACTTAAATTTCATTGCCGGCTCATGTTCCGTAGTCGGCTTTTTCAGAGAGGTCATATCTGTTGGGTCAACATTGTCTTTGTAAAACTTCAACTCCTCTGTTGCACAAACAGATTCTGCATAAGCTGCATCGCCTTCTTCACATTCCAAGGCCACCTTCCGGCTGCCGTGAACCATAATGGTCCCATTATGACCCGGCATCTTGAGCTGTAGGTACACATAACACGGCCGTGCCATGAACTTGGCGTAGGCCGGCCGTCCAAATATAGCATGGTATGGACTTCTTATCTTGACCACCTCAAAGGTCAATTTCTCCACCCTGTAGTTGTTCTCATCTCCAAAGGCCACTTCCAACTCAATCTTGCTGACTGGATAAGCCGACTTACCAGGTACCACACCGCGGAAAATAGTGTTGGACTGGCTGAGGTTCTTATCAATCAACCCCATACGACGGAATGTCTCATAATAGAGGATGTTGATGCTGCTGCCTCCATCCATGAGCACCTTAGTGAACTTATATCCTCCCACCTGAGGAGCCACCACCAGGGCCAAGTGACCCGGATTATCCACCCGGGGAGGGTGATCCTCCCTACTCCACACTATAGGCTGCTCAGACCACCGCAAGTAGCGTGGAACCGCCGGCTCAACAACATTCACAGCCCTCTTATGAAGCTTCTGATCTCGCTTACACAGACTGGTGGTAAACACATGATACTGCCCACCGCTAAGCTGCTTTGGATTGGTCTGATAACCTCCCTGCTGCTGTTGATGACCCTGGCCAGACTGCTGATTAAAGCCCCCTGGACCGTTCTGGGGATTAGAATTTGAGCCGCCGCCCGGGCCATGAAAGCCACCGGCGCCTGAGCCGCCGCCCGGGCCGTTGTAATTCTTAAAGGCCTTCACGATTGCACAATCCTTCCATAGATGAGTCACTGGCTTCTCTCTAGAGCCATGCCTTGGACAAGGCTCATTCAACAGTTGCTCCAGCGTCGGGCCTGACCCGCCGCCTCGGGGAGGGGGCCTCCCCTTGCGTCGCTGGTTATTACCTTGTGAGCTGGCGTTGGCTACAAACTCTAGGCTGCCATCGGCCTTGCGCTTGCCTCCTCCTTGGTTTCCCGGGTAATGCTGAGGACCCTTGCCATTGCCGTTCTTCTTTCCCTTCCCTGTCCTTTCATCATCTGAAGCGGGGTCCTTGGTACCATCAGAATCGGCGTACTTGACAAGAGCCGCCATCAGTGTACCCATATCATTGCAGTCGCGTTTAAGCCGCCCGAGTTTCATCTTCAAGGGCACAAAACGACAATTCTGCTCCAACATTAAGACTGCAGAGCCGGCGTCCATCTTATCCGAGGAATGTATTATCTCCTTAACCCGGCGAACCCAATGTGTCGTAGACTCACCCTCCTGCTGCTTGCAGTTAGTCAAATCCACAATTGACATAGACTGCCTACAGGTATCCTTGAAGTTTTGGATGAACCGGGCCTTCAGCTCAGCCCAAGACCCAATGGAATTTGGTGGTAGCCCTTTCAACCAAGTGCGGGCAGTCCCATCTAACATCATGGTGAAGTACTTAGCCATGGCCGCTTCACTGACCTCCAGCAGTTCCATAGCCATCTCATAACTCTCGATCCAGGCTGCGGGCTGTAAGTCTGCCGTGTAATTAGGCACCTTCGTAGGGCCTTTGAAGTCCTTGGGTAGACGTTCATTGCGGATAGCTGGCACTAAACAAGGGACACCCCCAGTCCTGGTAGGGATACCCACGTCGACGGAAGTCGTCGGATAAGCCGGGGGAGTCTAGTAAGCCGTCAACTGAGGCACCTGCTCCGCCTCTTGCCGCGCTCTGTCTTGGTCTGCTGCGTGAAAGGCTCCGTTATGAACCGAGCCATGGCCAGGGGGCGGGTCATGGCGTCGGACGTTACTTGAGCCGGTCGCTGAGACCATGTGCCTGCTGTAACTCGGGCTCCGGCCTGGACGAGGGGTCGAGTGGATCCTGTCCCGGCTGTAGGAGTACGCCTCTTGCTGCGCCAGTGCTGTCTGAAGGAGTTCCCTGACCCGGCGGGTTTCAATATTCGTTGGAGAGTCGCTGTCAACTGGGAGAGCCGCCAGCCGTGCTGCCGCGGCGACCATGTTCTCTAGCGGGTTATTATAATGACCCGGGGGTATTGGCACGTACTGAGGCGGGGCAGGGGGCACCTGGGGAGGCCCCATCACTTGTGGCTGAATAGGGGTCCCAGACCCGGGCACTATGACCCCTGGCGGGTTACTAGACCCTGCACCTGGCGTGTTGAAGAGGTTGCGTGGATCGTAAACCGGAGGGAGTCGAGATTGGGCC
The DNA here is from genome assembly GCF_018294505.1 of Triticum aestivum. Lineage (NCBI taxonomy): Eukaryota > Viridiplantae > Streptophyta > Magnoliopsida > Poales > Poaceae > Triticum > Triticum aestivum. The sequence goes on from NC_057799.1 coordinate 455,004,161, forward strand.
TTTTGATGCCTCCTTCTCTTGACCTCATTGGACGCGTTCTGATCCATCGTGAGCCGGAAGGACTGCGCCTGGATCAACTGAGTTTGGGCATCGAGAGCCGCCCTCTCCGCAGCCATCCTGATCCCTTCCGCTGCCAGATCCTCCTTAGCTTTCACTAGATCCAACTTTAATTGTGCCACCTCCGCATCATGCTGAGCTTGATCCGCCGGGTCAACCGTGGCGGTTAACAGGGCCGTCATCTTGTCCGTGAGATCCATTAGCACCTGAGCCGGCGAAGGCATCGGGTTTCCCGCTCCAGCAGCAGGGTTCTGAACAGGCTGCACACCGGCCATGAAGATTCCAACCCGGCTTGGCGGCTCAAACGGGTCCGGAATACTGTCACCATCGGAACAACCCATGAGCTTGCCATCTTGAAGTTGATACAACGAATTTGACTCATCGATGGACGACTCGCCGTCAGAGCCGGCGGCCGTCTCATCACCAGATCCAGATCGATCAGAGAGCCCTCCATGGATACACCCCACAAAAGCATGCCTTAAGGCAGGCCGGGCCCGGGCGGGTCGTGCACGCTGGGCCGTCTCGATGAGATCGGCGCAGAGATCCGGCTCAGGGCCCGGCTCACCAATCTTGCCAATGAAAACATGAATTCCGCCGAAGGGGACCTGGTACCCGTACTCAATTGAGCCGGCGTCGGGGCCCCAGTTTGCATCGTCGATGTAGAGCTTGCCGCGACGACTCTTGGTCATCCGGCCCACAGCGTATCCCTTGAGCCCTTCGAAGCTGCCCTTCAAGAACTCGAATCCACCGTGCGCTGGCCCCACAGTGGGCGCCAACTGTCGTGGAATTGTCACGGCAGATGTCCTCAAGCTAGGACTTAGTCGTGGAGCCATCACCACTAGGAAGCTTGAAGGGGTTAACGGGACAAGGAACACGAGGGTTTATACTGGTTCGGCCCCTTACGGTGAAGGTAAAAGCCTACATCCAGTTGAGGTGGTATTGATTAGGGTTTCGATGACCAGGGAGCTTAACTGCTATGCCTGGCTCTCGATGAGATCTTTCTTGTTTCTAAATCGCTGCCGGGTCGTCCCTTTATATAGGGAGGCTGACGCCCAGCAACTCTCAGAGTCCCGACCAGCTCATAAGAGTGCCCGGCTCGGATTCTCAACTATTCTTGCCTTACACTATAAGATCTACCATGATAATGATTGTAACTACGGGCCTTAAGCCATATCCGGGTCTTAAGCCCATCTTTGGCCCACCGTCTTCAAGCTTGGCGCTGGGCTTCTGGCAATGACCATATGAGTAACTCGGCCCCTCCTGGCGGGTGACTCTAAGGTCTATATCCTCAACAGGTTCGCTGGCCGGAGTAGAGGCGGCGGCCGGCGGAGGAGAGGAGGGAGACGGTGACGAAGCTTGCCGGGGCACGGGACGTGCGGCGGCGGCGGAGGGCGGCGACGCCGGGCGGAGCGGCGCGGGCGCCGGCGGGCACGGGCGGACGGCGGTCGGCGTCGACGGGCGCGGCGGCACCGGCGTGGAGGAAGATGGGCGGCCGAGCGCCGGCGCGGGATCTAGCGCGGGGCGGGCTCCCCGTGGGCCTGGTGGGCCTGCGGCAGAGGGAGACGGCGGCGCCCACGTGGCGCGCACTGACTGGCTGCAGAGGCGGCGGCTGGATTGTCCGGCGGAGGAGAGGAGGGAGACCGCGACGAAGCGTGCCGGGGCGCGGGACGTGCGGCGGCGGCGGAGGGCGGCCACGCAGGGCAGAGCGGCGCGGGCGCCGGCGGGCACGGGCGGACGGCGTTCAGCGTTGACGGGCGTGGCGGCGCCGGCGTGGAGGAAGACGGGCGGCCGAGCGCCGGCACGGGAGGCGTGGGATCTGGCCCGGGGCGGGCTCCCCGTGGGCCTGGCGGGCCTGCGGCGGAGGGAGACGGCGGCGCCCACGTGGCGCGCTCTGACTGGCTGCGGCGGCGGCGGCGGCGGCGATTTGATCTAGGGTTAGGGGTGGAATTGATCCGGAATTTCGGAGGGAGAGGTGTTTTAATAGGTAGAGGGAGCTAGGAGACTCCAAATGGAGTGCGGTTTTCGCCCACACGATCGTGATCGAACGACCTAGAGCATGGAGGAGACTTAGCGGGGTTTTGGGCTGTTTGGAGGGGGGTTTTGCTGCAACACACAAAAGGAATTTGCGGTTACCCCGTTAACCGTTGGGGCATCAAACGACCTCCGAATGGAACGAAACTTGACAGGTGGCCTACCGGTGGTATACCAAGGCCACTTGACAAGACTCGGTCCATTCCGAGAACGTTCGACACCCGCTCATGAAAAGAAACAAGAGGGGTGCGCCGGTGCACGTGGGAGTGCCGGATTGCAAAACGGACAACGGGGAAAATGCTCGGATGCATGAGACGAACATGTATGAAAATGAGATGCACATGATGACATGATATGAGATGCATGACATGAACAAAAAATGCAAAATTAAAACGAAACCCAACCACGGGGGAAATATCATAACACATAGCCGAAAAATGGCAAGAGTTGGAGTTACAAATATGGAAAGTTACATCCGGGGTGTTACAACACTCCACCACTACGAGAGGATCTCGTCCCGAGATCTAGGACTGAAAGAACTCTGGATATTCGGAACGGAGGTGGTCCTCGCGTTCCCAGGTGGCTTCTCGGTCGGAATGGTGCGACCACTTCACTTTCGGGAATTTGATTGACTTGTTGCGAGTCTTGTGCTCAGTTTCTTCAAGAATAGCAATGGGGTGTTCATGGTAAGACATATCCTCTTGGAGGTTAATCTCTTCGAAGTTGATGGTGCGCTCAGGAGTCTTGAAGCACTTGCGGAGCTGTGACACGTGGAACACGTCGTGCACGTTCGCGAAGTTGGAGGGAAGCTCAAGTTGATAGGCGAGGTCGCCTCTTTTGCCAATGATCTTGAAAGGACCCACGTATCTAGGGGCAAGCTTCCCTTTGATACCGACACGACGAGTGCCTTTCATTGGAGAGACGCGGAGGTAGACATGGTCTCCGATCTCGAAAGCCACATCACGGTGCTTGCTATCATACTAACTCTTCTGGCGCGATTGCGCGGCTTTGAGATTTTCATGGATGACTTTACACATTTCTTCAGCCTCTGTGATTAAGTCATTGCCAAGAAGTTGGCGTTCACCAGTCTCAGACCAATTGAGAGGAGTACGACACTTTCTTCCATAGAGAATTTCGAATGGGGCCTTGCCCGAACTCGCTTGGGAGCTGTTGTTGTAGGAGAATTCGGCATATGGAAGACAATCTTCCCATTTCATGCCAAAGGAAATGACAGAAGCCCTGAGCATATCTTCAAGAATTTGATTGATTCGCTCGACTTGGCCACTAGTTTGAGGATAGAACGCTGTGCTGAAGTGAATGTTGGTGCCCATGGCCTTCTGGAAGGAGTCCCAAAACTTAGAAGTGAAGATGCTTCCACGATCTGAAGAAGTCAATTGTGGAATGCCGTGCAAGGAGACAATTCTGGAGGTGTATAGCTCTGCCAACTGAGCTGCTGTGATAGATTCTTTGATTGGAAGGAAATGAGCCACTTTAGTAAGCTTGTCGATGACAAGGAAGATAGCATCATTTCGGCGCTTGGACTTTGGAAATCCAGTCACGAAGTCCATTTCGATATGATCAAACTTCCATTCTGGGATACCAAGAGGTTGGAGGAGACCAGCTGGTCGTTGGTGTTCTGCTTTCACCCTTCGACAGACATCACATTCATTCATGAACTGAGCGATTTCTCGCTTCATTCGAGTCCACCAATACGACTGCTTGAGGTCATGGTACATCTTCGTACTTCCAGGATGAATGGAAAGAAGAAAATTGTGCGCCTCGTTCATAATGACTTTCCTTAGATCACCTTTATGAACCACAATCCGGTCCTCGAAGAATAAAATGTCTCTGTCATCAATGCGATAGCACTTGTATTTGGAAAGACCCTTGTCGATACCACGTTTGACCTTCTTCACCATGGTATCCAGGAGTTGTGCCTCACGAATTTGATCTTCCAAAGTAGGAGAGACCATGAGGCTAGCAAGAAAGCCTTGCGGAACAACTTGGAGATTCAGCTTGCGGAAAGCTTCACAAAGATCCGGTTGAAATGGCTTGAGAATTAAGCTGTTGCAATAAGCCTTCCTGCTCAAAGCATCTGCAATGACATTGGCTTTGCCTGGAGTATATTCAATACTCGCATTGTACTCTTGAATCATTTCGACCCATCGAGTTTGCCTGAGGTTGAGGTTGGGCTGAGTGAAGATGTACTTGAGACTCTTGTGATCGGTGAATATGTCCACTTTTCTTCCCAACAAGAGATGTCTCCATGTTATTAATGCATGGACAACTGCCGCCAACTCAAGATCGTGAGTTGGGTAGTTCTTTTCGTTAGGCTTCAACTGACGAGAGGTATAGGCCACAACTTTCTTCTCTTGCATTAACACAGCACCGAGACCTTGAAGAGAAGCATCACAGAAAACTTCGAATGGCTTGGATTCGTCAGGAGGAGTTAAGACAGGAGCTGTGACGAGTTTCTCTTTGAGAGTGTTGAAAGCAACGTCACACTCAGGAGACCAGACATACTTCACATGCTTCTGGAGGAGGTTGGAGAGAGGCTATGCAATCTTAGAGAAATTCTCAACGAATCTTCGGCAATAGCTTGCAAGACCAAGAAAACTGCGAAGCTGCTTGACATTATGAGGAGGTTCCCAATTCACAATTGCGGACACCTTCTTGGGATTAACAGCGATGCCCTTGGCAGAGATGATATGACCAAGGTAAAGAACTTCATCAAGCCAAAACTCACATTTGGAAAACTTCGCATAAAATTGATACCCTCTAAGCTTGTCGAGCACCAATCTCAAATGTTTGGCATGATCCTTCTTATTCTTGGAGAAGACCAAGATATCATCGAGATACACCAGGACGAGATCATTGGTATAGGGGTTGAAGATGAAATTCATCATTCGAGAGAATGTTGGAGGAGCATTGACAAGGCCGAAAGACATGACAGTATATTCATAAGAACCAAAGCTTGTTCTAAATGCTGTCTTGGGAATATCTTCTTCACGAATGCGAATCTGATGATAACACATACGAAGGTCAAGCTTGGAGAACACCTTTGCACCTTTTAGTTGCTCGAATAGCTCATTGATGTTGGGAAGTGGATACTTGTTCTTGATTGTCTTCTTGTTCAATGGACGGTAGTCGACACAAAGTTGGTCCGTGCCATCCTTCTTCTGGACAAAAAGAACACCACAATGCCATGGACATGAACTCGGTCTGATCAAACCCAAACGCTCTTGTTCGTCGAGCTGTTTCTTCAATTCCTTCAGCTACTTGCGTCCAAGCTTGTATGGACGCTTGCAAACGGGTTCAGTGCCAGGCTCAAGATCGATAACGAACTCAACTGGCCGGTGAGGAGGCATACCCGGAAGCTCTTCTGGAAAGACATCTTGGTACTCACAAACGACTGGAATCTGAGAGATGGCATTCAACTCGCCCTTCTCATTGAGATAAAACAACCGAATGGTTTCATCACGAGCGGCATAGATAATCACATCCTCAGAAGAGTGTGTCAATTGAATTTCCCTGGCAGCACAATCAAGTTGAGCCTTGTGCTTAGAAAGCCAGTCCATCCCGAGAATAAGATCAATATTCGAGTCACCAAGAACAATTGGTTTGGCCAGAAATTTATAGTCGCCCATCTTGATACCGACATTCGGAACCAACATGGTAGATCTCAAACGCTTAGCCGGAGAAATAACTTGCATTACTCTAGGTAATTCCTCTTTGTCAAAATTGTGCTTCGATGCAAATGGGTAGGACATGAAAGAATGCGATGCACCAGTATCAAATAAGACTTTTGCAGGAAAGTCATTAACAGGAAGATTACCCATTATCACATCAGTAGATTCCTCCGCTTGAGCTGCATTCATCATGTTCACCTTTGCAGACTTGGGATTATGCTTGACCACTGCATTGCTGGAAGATCTGACAGGAGGAGGAGGCGGAAGGCGCCTTTGGTTGAAGCACTTGTTAGCATAGTGACCTTTCCGCTGACACTTGTTGCAAGTCACCTCTGAGAGTGGACAATGATAAGGAGCATTCGACTTTGGAGCTTGATTCTGAGACTTGTTCTGATAGCCAGGGTTGGATGAGTGGGAAGATCCATGGCCACCTTTGTTCTTCTGCTGGTAAGGCTGACGAAACGGAGGAGGAGGAGGCAACCAGAACTTCTGTTGCTTAGCAGCCACTAGTGAAGAAGAAGAAGACTGAACTGCGTCCCTGACTCTCTTCTTAGAAGCCTCACACTTGAGCTGAGCAGCCTCTTGCTTCAGAGCCATGTTGTAGAAATCATCATACTTGGTCGGCTCAAAAAGCACGAGAGGTAATTGCTGATCTTCTCTGAGGCCACCTCTGAATTGATAGATCATGCTCTTTTCATCAGGAACGTCTAGCTTAGCAAAGTGAGCGAGTTTCTGAAACTGAGTATTGTATTGATACATGGACATGCTGCCTTGCTTGAGATTGCGGAACTCCTCACGCTTGCTCTCAACAACACTTTGTGGAATGTGGTGAGCTTTGAAGTCTCGACGGAAATCATTCCAGGTAATCACATGACATCCTCTGGAATCTTTGTATTGTTGATACCACTTGGCAGCTTGATCCTTGAGTTGAAAAGAAGCGAACTTGACAAAGTCCTCAGGCCTGACATTGCTACATTCAAAATGCTTGTTGATGTCCATGAGCCAACAATCGGCATCTGTGGCCTCGGCACAGTAGCTGAAAGACTTGGGCTGATTTGCGAGAAACTGGTTGAGGGTAGCGAAGTGAGGCTGATTGTTGCCTTGACCTTGATTTCCTTGATTGCCTTGCCCTTGGGTGCGTTCTTGCAAGAGTTGCAAAATCATCTGAGCATTGGCGTTGGTGGCTGCCATGATTACTTGCCATGCCTCCGGAGGCGGAGGTGGTGGCGGAGGGTTCGCCTGACTCCCTTCATTGCGTTCCGGATTCTGACGCATTGGCGGAGCCATCCTGAAGAGGGTGACATCCGTTAGCATCTTGATAGACAGATAGGCAAATAGAATCAACGGATAGAAATTGCAGCATATAGTCTTCACAATAAACATTCGAACGAGGATGAATGAATGAATTCCATAGTAAATCATCACACTTCCATTAAGGTGAGAAGCCACTTGATAGAGATTGATGAATAAAATAAAAGGTACAAGTGGAACAAATAAGTGGTAAGGATTACCCAATCACAAACCAAATATCTGCGGGAAGAAATGCTAGGAGCTACATGAATCCCACCTATAAACTCCCGAAACTTTCTGGTTATGCAATCTGGTGTAGGGGATATAGGGGACACAAAATATATCACCCAAACTAGCAATCCCTAGATCCAGCTGTATCCATCCGTCAACACATAACCAAGAAACCTTCAGAAATTGTGTACCTCAACCTTCGAAAAGCATCCGTTATACGAGTTATGGCAATACTCCCGAACTCCTGCCCCAGTACTGGGTGGCGTCGAGGTGATCTCACCAACAACTGCATAAAAGAGATTTTCGATGTCGGCGAAACTCAGCTATTCCAGAACTGCAACGATAAAATTGTGACGACAACACCTCGGAGCTCAACTCCCCGGGACACTGCCACAACCCCTAAATGTCAGGAGGCACCAAGAACAATGTTCTCGTCACAAAACCATCGGAACGATTCTAAGATACCCGCGTGATCCTAAATTTTTTTTTGTGAAATTTGAGGAGAGAAGAGTCAAAACTTCTACGTCAGGAAGCCTCACCAGAGCGACGAAGGGACTGGGGAGTAAAAAGAATCCTACTCTCCGATATATATAATCCTAAGACTCAAAACATTTTTGTTCTAGACTCAACAACGCCAGCGATTCGATCAAGCAGGGGGCTCCTAAGTCGGGGATGGCTCTGATTACCAACTTGTAACGCCCATGATGTGGCTATATCTCCCACGTGTCGAGGCACGACTTAGAGGCATAACCGCATTGTGGTTTTGTCGCAAGAAGGGTCATCTTCACACAATCCCATGTAATGAACAAGAATGGGATAACGAGAGTTGGCTTACAACTGCCACTTCACACAATACATAAATAAATTCATACATCATCCAAAATCCACACAAAGACCGACTACGGTCAAAATCCAAATGAAAATAAGATAACCCCAAATGCTTGATCCCCGATCGTCCCAACTGGGCTCCACTACTGATCATCAGGAAAAGAAACATAGTAACGACCACGTTCCTCGTTGAACTCCCACTTGAGCTCGGTTGCGTCATCTGCACTGGCATTTCGGCACCTGCAACTGTTTGGTAGAATCTGTGAGTCACGAGGACTAAACAATCTCACACCCGCGAGATCAAGACTAATTAAGCTTATAGGAAAGGATGGTGCAATGAGGTGGAGCAGCAGCAGGCACTAGGCATATATGGTGGCTAACATACGCAAGTGAGAGCAAGAAGAGAAGCAACGCAACGGTCGCGAAGATAGAAAATGATCAAGAAGTGATCCTGAAACTACTTACGCTCATGCATAACTCAAACCGTGTTCACTTCCCGGACTCCGCCGAGAAGAGACCATCACGGCTACACACACGGTTGATGTATTTTACTTGGGTCAAGTGACAAGTTTTCTACAACCGGACATTAACAAATTCCCATCTTCCTCATAACCGTGGGCACGGCTTTCAAAAGATAATACCCTGCAGGGGTGTCCCAACTTAGCCCATTATAAGCTCTCACGGTCAACGAAGGATAAACCTTCTCCCAGGAAAACCCGATCAGTCTCGGAGTCCTGGTTTACAAGACATCTCGACAAAAGGTAAAACAAGACCAGCAAGACCGCCCGACTGTGCCGAAAAATCCCGATAGGAGCTGCACATATCTCGTTCTCAGGGAACACCGGATGAGACAGGCTACGAGTAAAACCAGACTTTGAGTTTCCCCGAGGTGGCCCCACAGGCGGCTCGGTTCGGACCAACACTCGAAGGAGCACTGGCCCGGGGGGGTTAAAATAAAGATGACCCTCGGGCTCGCGAAAACCCCAGGGGAAAAGGCTTAGGTGGCAAATGGTAAAACCAAGGTTGGGCCTTGCTGGAGGAGTTTTATTCAAGGCGAACTGTCAAGGGGGTCTGTCGTGGAATTAACACGTCAGATGTCCTAGGTATAAGGACTTAGTCGTGAGGCCAACGCATCTATGTAGTAGCTTGAGAGGGGTTGATTGGGATGAGAGACGCAGGGCGGATCAATGCACAAGACAAGGGTTTAGACAGCTTCGGGCCCGGGGAAACATCATCCAGTAATAACCCTACATGCTGTTTGTGGCTAGGTCTCATTATGCTTATGAGAGAGCCGCCGGTAAGCCGGCTCTTTGTGTCTAGCCCTAGAGATTGTTTCTTGTTGCTCGTCCCTCTTTGGGGTGCCCTGCCCCTCCTTATATAAGTTAGAGGGGCGGGTTACATGTGGAGTCCTAGTAGGACTTGGACTAGTCTATCTTCTCTTACAAGTTAATTACAAGTCCGGGTCTTGCTTCCTCGTAAAGGAAATATTCGTCATCCCTTTCTTCTTAAGCCGGCCCATCATAAACGTGAGCCGGCCTTCTGGGCCTTGGGCCTAGTCTTCTATCTGACCCGCCGTCGGGGTCATCCGTGAGTCGTCAGGCTCGTGAGTCGTCTGACAGTGAGCCGCCAGGCCCGTGAGTCTCCAGTCCTCCAGCGGGTCACGGTGAAGCGCGAAGTCCGGACGGGTCATACTTCCGACCAGGTCATACCACGGGGTATATCCCCGACATTAGCCCCCAGTTTAATTTGGATTTATCCATGTTAAACTAATCTGCAATATAAACACAAGAACACATTTGACAGGTTGTGTTCCGGGTTAAATATTCTTTGTAAGCCGGCACTTGATCATCCTTAAGTCCTTGTCATCTTCCTTCTTGATATGTATCCATAATCTCATAGCAAATCTCTTTAGCAGATATGTTCAAATTTTGCCAATGCAAAAAATCCAGATACTTCCTTTGAAAATCCGGGTCAACAGGCCAGCTTCAGAGTCAATTTGCTGACATTGGTCTCTTGTTGAGAAATATTGTAAAAGATAATCCACTTGAGTCGGCTTTCAATACTCTGACTTGACAAAAATATTGGTCTTCAAATATTCAACTTATATTCAGCCGGCTTAAAGATATAAAACTTGTCGGTTTATGAGTAGCAAAATTGCCGGGTTATAAATAGATGATGCCAGGTCATAATTGTCGCCGACTCTGGTTTATGATTTTTGCAGACACCAGGCCAATCTGATTTACTCAAAACTGAGAATTTGAAGATATTTCTCCCTTATATCCATATTACCTGTAGCCCCCAAGAGCCGGTTTAATCAGCATGAATAATTCGGAACTTATCACCATGGCATTAAATAAAATCTAGTTGTGTAGCCCCCATGAGTCGGCTATAGTCATAGTAGTGTAGCCGGGTCATCCTAGAATTGTCTTCAATTTTTGACAGGAACAATTGGTAGCCCCCAAGGGCCGGCTCATTTAGAATGTGATGAGTTGGGTCTTCCATAAGGCCAGTAAAAATGACTTTGTATTAGCCCCCAAGTGCCATGGTGCATGCTGGCAGTGACATGGGACTTGCATATTTGATGTAATCTCAACTTTGAATAATGTAGCCCCCAAGTGTCGGGTTGTAAGCCTGCAGCGACTCGGGACTATTCCTTCCATTGTAGAATAAATTATATCCATTGATAAAATAATAGCCATTGCGCCAAAGCGACTTTGAATACCTCATCTGTTGATAAGTAAACCCGGAGTTTAAATACCCGGCGGCTCTTGGCCGATGACGATTTAATACGCCTCCATTGTAAAGCGGAATTTTTATAACCCGGCGGCTTATAGCCTTTGAGAAAATCAAGAATTGATAACCCTTTTGAGACACCAATTTCAATCTTTGATGATGGGCTTGAACTTAATCATTTATGTAAGTCATAGCCCTGTAAATCCTGCACAGAGTTTAAACAACATATGCCCTGGCTACTTAACGTTAAAAGCCAGGGCGGGTAACCACCCAAATGTAGTTTGATCCTGCACACAAGTAGATCACAAGATCCCTTGGCGGTTTACCGCAGGGCGGGTCATAATATATAACCACTGTGATATTGAATTTGTACTGCCGGTTTACATGACCTGTGCAGTAAGGGTGATAACCCAATCCTTAGAAGCCAATGCAGAGAGTTATGATGCAATGAACAGGAGCATATAATGCAAAAGTATTGGGACTTCGAAGATTTTTAGGGGGAAGAAAGTCAACCGTCACTGTGGATCTGGATCGGGGCTCGGGCTCGCCGGAGATCGGGCTCGCTGGCCGGAGTAGAGGCGGCGGCCGGCGGAGGAGAGGAGGGAGACAGCGACGAAGCTTGCCGGGGCGCGGGACATGCGGCGGCGGCGGCGGAGGGCGGCGACGCCGGGCGGAGCGGCGCGGGCGCCGGCGGGCACGGGCGGACGGCGGTCGGCGTCGACGGGCGCGGCGGCATCGGCATGAAGGAAGACGGGCGGCCGAGCACCGGCGCGGGAGGCGCGGGATCTCGCCTGGGGCAGCCCGGGGCGGGCTCCCCGTGGGCCTGGCGGGCCTGCGGCGGAGGGAGACGACGGCGCCCACGTGGCGCGCTCTGACTGGCTGTAGCGGCGGCGTCTGGAGTGTCCGGCGGCGGCGGGGGCGATTTGATCTAGGGTTAGGGGTGGAATTGATCCGGAATTTCGGAGGGAGAGGTGTTTTAATAGGTAGAGGGAGCTAGGAGACTCCAAATGGAGTGCGGTTTTCGCCCACACGATCATGATCGAACAACCTAGAGCATGGAGGAGACTTAGAGGGGTTTTGGGCTGTTTGGAGGGGGGTTTTGCTGCAACACACAAAAGGACTTTGCGGTTACCCGGTTAACCGTTGGGGCATCAAACGACCTCCGAATGGAATGAAACTTGACAGGTGGCCTACCGGTGGTATACCAAGGCCACTTGACAAGACTCGGTCCATTCCGAGAACGTTCGACACCGCTCACGAAAAGAAACAAGAGGGGTGCGCCGGTGCACGTGGGAGTGCCGGATTGCAAAACGGACAATGGGGAAAATGCTCGGATGCATGAGACGAACACGTATGCAAATGAGATGCACATGATGACATGATATGAGATGCATGACATGAACAAAAAAAGCAAAACACATAGCCAAAAATGGCAAGAGTTGGAGTTACAAATATGGAAAGTTACATCCGGGGTGTTACACAACCCCTTTATTGCGTTGGTTGTGAGTTCTTTGTTTGTTTGTGTAGGTGCGTGGGACTTTTGAGGAGCCTCCTACTGGATTGATATCTTGGTTCTCAAAAACTGAGGGAAATACTTATGCTACTGTGCTGCATCACCCTTTCCTCTTCAAGGAAAACCAACGCAAGCTTAAGACGTAGCAAGAAGGATTTCTGGCGCCGTTGCCGGGGAGGTCTTCGCTCAAGTCAAGACATACCAAGTACCCATCACAAACTCATCTCCCTCGCATTTACATTATTTGCCATTTGCCTCTCGTTTTCCTCTCCCCCACTTCACCCTTGCCGTTTTATTCGCCCTCTTTATCCCAATCTCCTCTCTTTTTCGCTTGCCTTTTGTTTGCTTGTGTGTTGGATTGCTTGTCGCCATGGCGCAAGATAATACCAAGTTGTGTTATTTTTCCAATACCAATAATAATGATTTCCTTAGCACTCCAATTGCTCCTCTTAATGATGCTGAATCTTGTGAAATCAATGCTGCTTTGCTGGATCTTGTTATGAAAGATCAATTCTCTGGCCTTCCTAGTGAAGATGCCGCTACCCATCTAAACAACTTTGTTGATTTGTGTGAGATGCAAAAGAAAAAAGATACGGATAATGATATCGTTAAATTGAAGTTATTTCCGTTTTCACTTAGAGATCGTGCTAAAGTTTGGTTTTCGTCTTTGCCTAAGAATAGTATTTATTCATGGAATAAGTGCAAAGATGCTTTTATCTCTAAGTATTTTCCTCCCGCTAAGATCATCTCTCTTAGGAACGATATTATGAATTTTAAACAACTTGATCATGAGCATGTTGCCCAATCTTGGGAAAGAATGAAATTGATGATTTGCAATTGCCCTACTCATGGTTTGAATTTATGGATGATCACACAAATTTTTTATGCCGGACTGAATTTTGCTTCTAGAAATCTTTTAGATTCGGCCACGGGAGGCACGTTTATGGAAATCACCTTAGGAGAAGCTACCAAACTCCTTGATAATATTATGGCTAATTATTCTCAATGGCACACCGAAAGATCTACTAGTAAAAAAGTGCATGCTATAGAAGAAATTAATGTTTTGAGTGGAAAGATGGATGAACTTATGAAAGTGTTTGCTACTAAGAGTGTTTCTATTCATCCCAATGATATGCCTTTGTCTACTTTGATTGAGAATAATAATGAATCTATGGATGTAAATTTTGTTGGTAGGAATAATTTTGGTAACAATGCTTATAGAGGAAATTTTAATCCTAGACCGTTCCCTAGTAATTCCTCTAATAATTATGGAAATTCCTACAATAATTCTTATGGTAATTTTAATAAGATACCCTCTGATTTTGAGAATAGTGTGAAAGAATTTATGATCTCTCAAAAGAATTTTAATGCGTTGCTTGAAGAAAAATTGCTTAAAGTTGATGATTTGGCTAGGAACGTTGATAGACTTCCGCTTGATGTTGATTCTTTGAATCTTAGATCTACTCCTCCTAAGCATGATATCAATGAGTCCCTCAAGGCTATGAGGACTTCCATTGATGAGTGCAAAGAAAGAACCGCCAGATTGCGTGCTAAGAAAGTTTGCTTTATAAATGCGTGTTCTTCTAGTTTCCATGAAAATAATGATGAAGATCTTAAAGTTATTGATGTGTCCCCTATCAGATCTTTGTTTTGCAATATTAAACTTAATAATGATGGGACTGGAGATGAGTCAACTTTAGTTAAAAGGTGTCCCAATGATTCGGAGTTTTTAGATCTTGATGCTAAATTTGGTAAAAGTGGGATTGGAGAGATCAAGACTTTAAATAACGTTGAACCCACTATCTTGGATTTCAAGGAGTTTAATTATGATAATTGTTCTTTAAAAGATTGTATTTCCTTGTTGCAATCCATTGTGAATTCTCTTCATGCTTATAGCCAAAATAAAGCTTTTACCAAACATATTGTTGATGCCCTGATGCAAACTTATGATGAAAAACTTAATTTGGAAGTTTCTGTACCTAGAAAACTTTATGATGAATGGGAACCTACTATAAAGATTAGAATTAAAGATCATGAGTGTTATGCTTTGTGTGATTTGGGTGCTAGTTTTTCCACGATTCCGAAACTTTATGTGATATTCTAGGTTTCCATGATCTTGATGATTGCTCTTTAAATTTGCACCTTGCGGATTCCACCATTAAAAAGCCTATGGGAAGAATCAATGATGTTCTTATTGTTGCAAATAGGAATTTGGTGCCCGTAGATTTTTATCGTTCTTGATATAGATTGCACTCTTTCTTGTCCTATTATTCTTGATAGACCTTTCCTTAGAACGATTGGTGCAACTATTGATATGAAGGAAGGGAATATTAGATTCCAATTTCCATTAAAGGAAGGCATGGAGCACTTTCCAAGAAAGAAAGTCAAATTACCTTATGAATCTATCATGCGTGCTACTTATGAATTGAGTGCCAAGGATGGCACTACTTAGATCTATCCTTGTTTTTATCCCTAGCTAGGGGCGTTAAACGATAGCGCTAGTTGGGAGGCAACCCAATTTTCTTTGTGTTTTTTGAATTTGTTTCTGTTTAGTAATAAATTTATCATCTACCTTCTGTTTATATGTGTTTTATTTTTTAATTAGTGTTTGTGCCAAGTAGAAGCTATAGGATTTTCTTGGATGATAACTATTTGATCTTGCTGAAAATTCCAGTAACTCTCTGTTCACGAAAACAATTGTTTAGAATCACCAGAACGTGATAAAATACTGATTCCAATTGCACTAGATCAATAAACAAATTATCTAGGTCGTCCTATTTTGGTAGAATTTTTTGAGTTCGACAAGTTTGCGTTAGTTACAGATTACTACAGACTGTTCTGTTTTTGACAAATTCTGTTTTCCGTGTGTTGTTTGCATATTTTGATGCATCTATGGCTAGTAAAATAGTTTATAAACCATAGAGAAGTTGGAATACAGTAGGTTTAACACCAATATAAATAAAGTATGAGGTCATTACAGTACCTTGAAGTGGTGTTTTGCTTTCTTTCGCTAACGGAGCTTCCGAGATTTCTGTTGAGTTTTGTGTTGTGAAGTTTTCAAGTTTTGGGTAAAGATTTGATGGACTATGGAATAAGGAGTGGGAAGACCCTAAGCTTGGGGATGCCCATGGCACCCCAAGATATTCAAGAATAGCCAAAAGCCTAAGCTTGGGGATGCCCCGGGAAGGCATCCCCTCTTTCGTCTTCGTTTATCGGTAACTTTTCTTGGAGCTATATTTTTATTCACCACATGATATGTGTTTTGCTTGGAGCGTCTTGTATGATATTAGTCTTTACTTTTTAGTTTGCCACAATCATCCTTGCTGTACACACCTTTTGGGAGAAACCCACATGATTAGAATTTATTAGAACACTCTATATGCTTCACTTATATCTTTTGAGCTGAATAGTTTTTGCTCTAGTGCTTCACTTATATTTTTTAGAGCATGGTGGTGGCTTAATTTTGTAGAAATTGTTGATCTCTCATGCTTCACTTATATTATTTTGAGAGTCTCTTAGAACAGCATGGTATTTGCCATGGTTATAAAATTGGTCCTAGAATGATGGGCATCCAAGTTGGGTATAATAAAAACTATCATAGAAAGTGAATTGGATGCTCTGATCAATTTGATACTTGATAATTGTTTTGAGATATGGAGGTAGTGATATTAGAGTCATGCTAGTTGGGTGATTATGAATTTAAATAATACTTGTGTTGAAGTTTGTGATTCCCGTAGCATGCACGTATGGTGAGCCGCTTTGTGATGAAGTCGGAGCATAATTTATTTATTGATTGTATTCCTTATGAGTGGCGGTCAGGGACGAGCGATGGTCTTTTCCTACCAATCTATCCCCCTAGGACCATGCGCTTAGTACTTTGTTTTTGATGACTTATAGATTTTTTTGCAATAAGTATATGAGTTCTTTTGACTAATGTTGAGTCCATGGATTATACGCACTCTCACCCTTCCACCATTGCTAGCCTCTCTTGTGCCGTGCAACTTTCGCCGGTGCCATACACCCACCATATACATTCCTCAAAACAGCCACCATACCTACCTATTATGGCATTTGCATAGCCATTCCGAGATATATTGCCATGCAACTTTCCACCATTCCGTTTATATGACACGCATCATCATTGTCATATTTCTCTTTGCATGATCATGTAGTTGGCATCGTATTTGTGGCAAAGCCACCTCCATTATTTCATACATGTCACTCTTGATTCATTGCATATCCCGGTACACCGCCGGAAGCATTCACATAGAGTCATATTTTGTTCTAAGTATTGAGTTGTAAGTAAATAAAAGTGTGATGATCATCATTATTAGAGCATTGTCCCAGTGAGGAAAGGATGATGGATACTATGATTCCCCCACAAGTCGGGATGAGACTTCAGACTTCAAAAAAGAGAAAGGCCAAATAAAAAATGAGAGAAAAGAGAGAAGGGACAATGCTACTATCCTTTTTACCACACTTGTGCTTCAAAGTAGCACCATGATCTTCATGATAGAGAGTCTCCTATGTTATCACTTTCATATACTAGTGGGAATTTTCATTATAGAACTTGGCTTGTATATTCCAATGATGGGCTTCCACAAAATGCCCTAGGTCTTCGTGAGCAAGCGAGTTGGATGCACACCCACTTAGTTTCTTTTGTTGAGCTTTCATACATTTATAGCTCTAGTGCATCCGTTGCATGGCAATCCCTACTCACTCACATTGATATCTATTAATGGGCATCTCCATAGCCCGTTGATACGCCTAGTTGATGTGAGACTATCTTCTTTTTTTGTCTTCTCCACAACCACCATTCTATTCCACATAAAGTGCTATGTGCATGGCTCACGCTCATGTATTGCGTGAAAGATTGAAGAAGTTTGAGATTACTAAAGTATGAAACAATTGCTTGGCTTGTCATCGGAGTTGTGCATGATTAAATACTTTGTGTGATGAAGATAGAGCATAGCCAGACTATATGATTTTGTAGGGATAACTTTCTTTAGCCATGCTATTTTGAGAAGACATAATTACTTTGATTAGTATGCTTGAAGTATTACTATTTCTTATGTCAATATGAACTTTTATTTTGAATCATTTGGATCTGAACATTCATGCCACAAAAATTCTGTTTTTATCATTTACCTACTCGAGGACGAGCAGAAATTAAGCTTGGGGATGCTTGATACGTCTCCAACGTATCTATAATTTTTGATTGTTCCATGCTATTATATTACCTATTTTGGATGTTTATGGGCTTTATTTTACACATTTATATCATTTTTGGGACTAACCTACTAACCGGAGGCCCAGCCCGTATTGTTGTTTTTTTGCCTATTTCAGTATTTCGTAGAAAAGGAATATCAAACGGAGTCCAAACGGAATAAAACCTTCGGGAGCGTGATTTTTGGAACGAACGTGATCCAGAGGACTTGGAGTGCACGTCAAGAAGCAATCGAGGAGGCCACGAGGGTGGAGGGCGCGCCCTTCCCTGGTGGGCGTGCCCCCTGTCTCGTGGGCCCCTCGGGCGTCCACCGACCTACTTCTTCCTCCTATATATACCCATGTACCCCGAAAACATCAGAAGCGACCACGAAAAACTATTGCCACCACTGAACCTTCTGTATCCGCGAGATCCCATCTTGGAGCCTTCGCCGGCGCTCCGCCGGAGGGGGAATCGACCACGGAGGGCTTCTACATCAACACCATAGCCCCTCCGATGAGTTGTGAGTAGTTTACCACAGACCTTCGGGTCCATCGTTATTAGCTAGATGGCTTCTTCTCTCTCTTTGAATCTCGATACAAAGTTCTCCTCGATCTTCTTGGAGATCTATTCGATGTAACTCTTTTTGCGGTGTGTTTGTTGAGATCCGATGAATTATGGGTTTATGATCAAGTTTATCTATGAGAAATATTTGAATCTCCTCTGAATTCTTTTATGTGTGATTAAGTTATCTTTGCAAGTCTCTTCGAATTATCAGTTTGGTTTGGCCTACTAGATTGATCTTTCTTGCAATGGGAGAAGTGCTTAGCTTTGGGTTCAATCTTGCGGTGTCCTTTCCCAGGGACAGCAGGGGCAACAAGGCACGTATTGTATTGTTGCCATCGAGGATAAAAAGATGGGGTTTACATCATATTGCATGAGTTTATCCCTCTACATCATGTCATCTTTCTTAATGCGTTAACCTGTTCTTATGAACTTAATACTCTAGATGCATGCTGGATAGCGGTCGATGTGTGGAGTAATAGTAGTAGATGCAGAATTGTTTCGATCTACTTGTCACGGACGTGATGCCTATATACATGATCATGCCTAGATAATCTCATAATTATTCGCTTTTCTATCAATTGCTCGACAGTAATTTGTTCACCCACCGTAATACTTATGCTACTTGAGAGAAGCCACTGGTGAAACCTATGGCCCCCGGGTCTATCCTTTATCATATAAGTTTGCTATTTACTTTTATTCGCATCTTTACTTTTCCAATCTATATTATAAAATACCAAAAATACATTTATCTTATCATATTATCTCTATCAGATCTCACTTTCGCAAGTGGCCGTAAAGGGATTGACAACCCCTTTATTGCGTTGGTTACGAGTTCTTTGTTTGTTTGTGTAGGTGCGTGGGACTTTTGAGGAGCCTCCTACTGGATTGATACCTTGGTTCTCAAAAACTGAGGAAAATACTTATCCTACTGTGCTACATCACCCTTTCTTTTTCAAGTAAAACCAACGCAAGCTCAAGAAGCAGGTGCCGTCCTCTACTCCATGCTGATGGCAGGGGAGAAAGACAGCAGCTTGGCGAGCGCGGCTTCAGCTGTAGCGTTGACCTTGAAGAGCATGTTGTCCATCCAGCGGGGAGGAGTGAGGGCGGTGTTGCGGTTTGCAAAGAACTCTGCCACCAGATCTTCTTGACTAGCCATGTGTTGCACATCCCGCTGCTCATCAGCTTGTTGCTGCACATCCCCCTACTCATCAGCTTATTGCACCACCTCCGTTTCAGCAGCAGGTTGGGGCAGCGGGTGCACTTTCGCAGGAGGCAGATGCTGGGGAAGCAGGGGCCTTGGCGGGGCAAGGAGCCACACCGGACCCGGCTCTGGCCACGGAGTGGCAGCTGGGAAAGGCGCAGCATCAGCCTGGGCCTGGGGCTGGTGCGCCTGTCGCAGGTGGTGACGACGGCGATGGCGCGGGCCAGGATCCTACTGCGATGGCCCTCCTTGGTTGAGGATCGTGGCACCAACGAGGCCCTCCTCTGGCGCCCGATGCCGAGCATGGTGTCCTTCCAAGAGCGGCGGCTCGGGCCGCTCCCATCGTCCTGGTCACTACGCAGGGACATGGCTGGCATGCCCCGGCAGCCCGTGGAGGCGACACCTGGGGCCTGCCTACGCCTAGTTGGAGCAGGTGGTGGTGGGGGCGGGGCTTGCAGCAGAGGGGTCGGGACAACAGGTTGGAGCAGCAGGTGGGTTGCTGTAGCGGCAGGGTAGAACGGTCGGCTGTCTTCTACGTTGAACGTCCAGTCCAGCATGTTGACCTCAGGGAGTGGCCAGCGCTCATCGTCGTCTGAGCCAGAAGACGGCAGCCACTGACACCAGAGGCTGGGGAGCGCTGCTCGCCTGGGGTCCTGTCTTCGACGGGTCGAGGTGAAAGAGCAGGGAGCTCCTCTCACCTTCAGGAGGCTCCGGCACCGTGCGGCTGGCCTGCAGCGGGGGCGAGAAGCCCTGCATCTCCACCACAAGCCCAGCCGCGTCCTCAAAGCACGAGAGGCAATGCCGGGTGGGGATGTCGGTGAGGCTCCACACCCACGCCCAGCAGGCGAAGGTGCGCGTGTCCCGGCGCTCGATGGTGTGGCTGTCAAGCCTGTCGATGATGCAGAACCGGCCGAGCACCTCCTCCGCGCCCTCCAGCGTCCACATGTCTAGGGGCAGCCGCTCGATGACGGTGCGGATGTGCAGCAGCCATTTCTGGCGAACAGCGTGGTCGTCGAGCCTCCATGGCTTGGTACGGAAGGGCACCCCGTCGACGTTGATGGTGTTGTGGCGCAGGAGAGTGTCGCGGTCAGCAGGCACGCTGAAGTGGACGAGGAAGTCTTCAGGGTGGTGACGAGTGACACGCAGCAGGTGCGGGCCGATGCGCAGCAGTGCCTCGATGGTGCGGCCCACCTTCATCGGGTTGGCGGCGTTGAAGCTGTCGGTGGCCGCTAGGAGCACAACATGATGCTTGAGGACAAAACGAGCATGCTCCATCGCTCTGTAGTGCATGACCACCCCATGGCTTTGTCGCTGGCGGCGAGGCGGGGATGCAGGGGCGTAGGTGACTTCCATCACCGTCTCCGGAGGCGGTGGCGGGGGCGGGGGCGGCGGGGGCTGTAGCTGGATTGGGGCCGATCGCGGACAGGGACCTAGCCCGGCGGGGCGGCCGGGGCGCGGCGGAGCACGCTGGCCCTCAGCAGCGGCTTCTTGGCAGGGCACACGCTGGATTGGTGGCCCGGGAGATGGCAGGTGAGGCAGTGGGTGGGATCTCTGCAATCTTTTCTCCTATGCTCAGAGCTAAGGCACCGCAGGCAGATGCCCTTGCATCACCTTAAGAAGGCCTTCCTAGCGGCATCATCTCCCGGTTCTGGCGGTGTTGGCGCATTGAAGGAGGAGGGGGATTCCCATTATCCAGGGGATAGGCGCGGCGTTGCTGCCTTGAATGCACTTGCGTCCATCCATCCTCGGACACCGGCTAGAAATCGACCTGCTTTCCGGCTCTAGTGGATGGGGGAATGATGATCAAGGAGCACAGCCCTGGCGGATCTGCGAGCGCAGCGCATGGAGATGCCCGGAGATCCTGGGATCCGGCGCCATCAATGCCCGGAGCAACCACAATTGATTGGAGGCGAGCGACTCCGCCTGCACGAGGCAGCGGGCAGACTGGCAGGGCAGGAGCAAGGACGACTGGATCCGGAGGGGAGCGCACAGCCGGGCCCCGGGGAGGCGTGGAACTCGGCGGGTCCGGAGAGGCCTGCGTCGCCGGGACAAAGGATGGGGAGCCGACATCAGATCTGACCTCACCTTCCACCGACGAGACCCAGTCGAGCGTCTCCGAGGCCGCCGGGGAAACCGGGGAGCATGGGTGTGGGCTAGGCATGGGGGCTGAGGAGGGGGGGTGCTACTTCCCGCCAGGCAGTAGAGGGGGCCGGTGGCCGCCGCGGCCGAAGTGGCCAGCGGCGCAGGGCTATTGGAGGAGTGGGCTACGCTGGTGTACCGTTGAATTCTACCCCTGGGACCAATATGTCATTGTCGAAGGCTAGATCTTCCGGGAGCGACTACAATAGGCCGGATCTTTCTCGGTACAAATATTTTCTCTCAGCCACATTAGAAATTTAATTATAAAATGCTTTCAATTTGCTAGAGCTTTTAAAATCCATAGGTAACGAGGGCGGCTAGACGGGCGAGGCGCAGAGGTGGGTAGGATTGCCGATTGGACGTCCGATGCCTCCTTCGGCGGCGGGCGTTGCTCCCCTCCCTGTGATGGCGGTTCCGACTTGCTACTCGACCCTCTCATATCCGAATTCTACTTCGGGGCCTTGGGTTTGCTCAGTCCAAGGCCAGACCGATGATTTCTCCTCTTGTTCCTTTTTGAGGTGATATTGGCGAAAACAAAATTTCTAAAGTGTATGTGGATAGATTGGAGTTCGTCGACTAGTACTAAGCTCGTCCTTCATTGTTTTGCTACTGCATCTCGAACTGAAATGGAGGGAAGGAGTGGGACTAATAGAAATTATTCTGTCCCTGCTTCACATTTGAACAATTGCCATTGTTGTGTGTCTAATATTAGACGACCTATGTGGTTTACTTTTTTTTGAACTTGTCTATGTGGTTAACTGGTTAAATATACTATTGTTCTTCTCGATGCCATGACTACTTGAGTAATAAAACTGGTTAGTGGCTTCGAGGGTTCAACATACTAATTGATCATACGATATGCTATTTTCTTATTTGAACATACGTTGGTCTATTTGGAAGTCCCAAGGTTTATGGAATTGATGTCTAATATGATGCTGCATTTGCATGTTAGCTAAAATTTATTTGAACTTTATATGTGAATATTTGTATTGCCTAATTCCGCTGGTGGTTAATCTCACTATATGAACAGAATGCACTAGAGTGGGGTTTTGTACAAGATAAATAATGGTTTATAACATGTTTTTAATTATTAGTAAGGTAGGATGATCCACAAAATAGTTGGCTTCTCTGGCAGTTCCAGCATAGAAGCATACAAGATACTTTAGGTTATGTGTTGGGATGAATTTGATTCATCCTATTTTTTCTTCCATGTGGTATATATGTGCAGCACATAGTCAAATGGCATTGTTGATGCATATTCATTTGATTAGATCATGAGTAATAGGATTAGGTATGAATGCATAACACTTGTACGAACATGTGCTAGCTGAATCTTATTTGTCGTTGGGTCTGATCTCTCCCAGCATAAGAAGATCGATGAACAATAAGCACTAGTAACGGAGGCAAAGGCTATAGATTTTCTATTTCGAAAAAAAGCTATAGCTTTTCTGTTGTGTACCATCAAGTACCAAACATTGATGCAGTTTCTAGTGGCAGTGCTTGTTGAACGGTCATTATTTTAGTCCTTCATATTTAGTCTTGTTTGTGATGTACCAAAAATGATCCTCTGATGCTATGTAACACTTGATATTTTGGTCTTACGATTTGAAGTAGATGGATTAATGTTCATGTACTCTAGTATTTGTAATCTTTACATACTTTTATTAACGAACATGCATGTTCGGATTTCTTGCATGATTCGTGATGTAGTAGAAGCTACAAATGAAATCAAATATACATGAAATTTCGCAATACATATATGTGTGCAATTTTTGTGTAAACCTAAAAGAAGAGAGGCACCTGTCATGTCTTATTTATGAAAGAAAAAACTGATTGGTATATGAGAGATGTGAGGTGGTTGCTACAAAAGTTATGTTCTAAATGTAATTAGTAGTACGGGGTTTTCAAGAAATATACAATAAGAACCCTCCACCTAAATCTGTATCAGTCATCTTCCATCTAATGGCCCAGATTCATTTTTCTATTCTTTTACGAGAGGATCAACTTTTATTGTCGTCGCTCCCATGACGAGGGCGTCTCGACGTCGTTCTCCTTCATGAAGGCGTTATTTCATTCGCTCACGACGTCCCCAACGGTGTAGTTGGAGATTTTGGTCATCTTGTTTAGGTTTGGGCTGCCTCTTAGGGCTAGGTGAGTTTTGTCGTGTTGTTTTTCCTCTGATTGGGGTCAAGCATCTCATGACCCTTTGTTCCGGGCACCGTGTTCACACCTTCTTGCGTTCGTACCATGTGTTTTACCATCCTTTGTACTCGCTCTTTCATCTTCTATCAATGAAAAGATACGCAGCTTTGCGTATTCATGAAAAAATACATGTAAATCATCCAAACTCCAAAGAAATTATCTTTATATGCAAATTTTTGGGCTGACTTATTCTATACCCATTAATTTTTTATGATATTAATGTTGACAAGGGAATAAGATTTCATTGATTTGCTGAAACCGTAGAAATATCACATTAAAACCGAAAATCCATATATTTTGTATTATGACTCCAAAAATGTTGATTTGGATTGTGTTATATATATTGTCTCATATGTTGCAAATCTTGTACGTAACCTCTCTCCAATCATTCAGTCAATCGCCATGCTAATATAAGTCTAAATTTGACATTTATAACTAGAAAAATACATATTTTTGTTCTATAAATCCAAATTGATAAAGTCTGATTGTATTGGTTTTGATTCCCCATAGCTTACTCTTTAAAGCATTCCAACATTTTAATCACCCTTTGTGTCGTTTCATTGATATATGCATTCTTGTTGGTCAGTTTTGGTTGTTTGCATCTTATCAATAGAGTTCGGCGACAAAGGGACATTCACGGATAAATACCATCGATTTAAAGGATGTGATCAAAAGGCAATCCTCAATCAACCCTCTATGCTGCATTTTTTCTTCTGTAGTTGCACTTTATTGATGAGTTCGCTCACTAAGGGGTAGGCTCACGAATGTTTGACGAATCATATTCCACGGGAGTCCTAACATGGAGTACCCGCTTGACGGTTACAATCCCCCCAAAAACAGATCATCTGAGCAACACCAATTCATTCGGATGAGTAAGTACATCAGGTCACTCGGACAGAAGTTCATAGTTACTCGGACATATAAACTACACAAAAATATGAAGCAGAACAAGCATGGAAGGCATCTGAAGCATCGTAGTTGTCATTAGTGCATTAGTTACTTGCATTATTAAGGTTCCCATTATATTTCATAGTGATATATAATAATCAATCTCTGTAGTGGACTGAAATAATGGCTCCATTTGTAACATAACTGATAGGGGATGTACACTCTTTATAAGCCACCCCTCACCACTTAGACGAGGAGGGGCTCCCATTTCTCACTCTATCTCACTCTCTCATTCTATCAGACATCTCCTGTAACTCCACATTTGTACAGAAACAACGAAAGGCTCTCGAGAGCACAAGACGTAGGGTTGTTATCTCCATCACGAGAGGTCTAAACTTGTAAAACTCGTTGTGCCACCCATTTGCATCTCGATAGATCACGCTCCTTCTTCCTACCCCCTTTAGAGTACCAGATTTACAACCATGATAGTTGACACCGACCTTCGAAATGTATGCATAGATAACTCGGGTTGTATCAGGATTAAGGGGCTTTAACCTGCCAACCTGTCAACCTACCAACATTACTCAGGTGATATAGTTCTAGCTAAGGATGATTGTTGACTTTCCAAATCGATTACAACCTATTGATATCGGTGATTGCCAACATTACAGACTTTCCCAATCTGTAATGCAGACACTTGCATTCAACTTGCATCTAATCTTTATTTTCTGTTGATATTCATGCTTTGAAATAGTTGGATATCTTTATTTCTCTTCTGAAGTGTAGTCTGGCCTTATAGGTTGTAGTGCAGTGTGGCTTACATGCTTTATTTTCTCTAATTCAAAGGAGGCAATCGCAAGCCAATGGGCAAAGGAATTGGAGGATGGGGCCCAAAGGTTTAAGGCGTGGTCGGAGGACCATAGATCAAGAAAAATGCGTTTAGTGAGACGCTAAGGCAGACGAAGCTATTTCGATAAGGGAGGTTTCCCAACCAGGTAGGTGGTCTTCAAAACATTGTCGATGCCCACCACGCACACCTCTAGGGGCCTGCAGCCACAGAAGCTCATGGCACGGCCTTACCGCCACAACCCATTGTGGCCGCTGCCCTTGTTCCGGTTGAAAACATAGGTGAGGGGCCGGTGGCGGACCTGGGACATCTTCTTAGAAGTCAATCATTAGTCGTAAATCACCCTTATCTATCAATTGTATTGTACTTTTAAATTTTGGCTGGACGTTTCGGTGTTACCTTGTTTTGGTTCGATTGAGATGGTGGACAGCATGCTGGTAACCCCGGGAGGATAAATGCTGGATGTATCATTGCTACATATGGTGGTACCGGTATGGGTGATTTACTTTAAGTGATGCACTATTATTAGTTATCTGCAAGCTCCAGCAATACACTTCTAGTTTGATATTTATATCTTGATTTTGAAAGCCAACATTTGCATGCATTGGATGAAACCGGCCTCCATCCACACATTTCTGCTATGCTTGTTATTGGTTATCCATTCAAACACGACTCTTGGTTATTGGTTATCCGTTCTAACTTGGCTATGGGTTATCCATTGTGACTGGGCTTATATATCCAAAGTCAGGATGCATTCTGCTATAATACATGATTCCTGTCTAATGTGTTGGTTATATAGGCTATCTCTTTCTGCTTGATGAATTTGAATTGCACTTGATTTTGAACCAAGATGTTGTTGTGCACTTGTGTGCGTTGGTTTATCTAGTTCTATTGTTATGGTCTACTCCATGTCAATTGTATAAAAGTATTCTACAACCGAATCAAATATGCATAACCGAGGGTTTGAACTAACCAACATATGACCCTTCAGTATTGATCTTTCTAATTTACCTGCCCTGGTTCATTCCCTCCATATGTGGCACTAATATTAGTTGGACAATTGCCATTTTACCTGATTGTACACCATGTAGTTATATGCAGTTTGTAGCAATACACTTGATGTTTATGTCTTGATTTTGGATGTTCATATTTTGCTTACATGGAACAAATCAGCCTGCCATGCTGTATTTTGTCACTGTCTATTGATACCCTCTACTTGTTAGAATTTGGTTTCTATTCAAGTGTGTGTGGTATCAGATTAGAAATAATGATGCACTTCTCTTGGTGATACATGACTCTTGGTTATTGGTTATCCATGTAACCTGGCTATAGGTTATGTGATCTAACCTGGCTATTGATTATCCATTGTAACTTGGCTATATGTTATCCAATTAATGATGCATTTCTGCTATGATACACGATTTTCGTTTAATGCCCTGGTTGTTTTGTGATGGTTGTATGATGTTGTGTCTGTGTGCACCTGAGCTTGCTAATATCTCTAATAATATTGGTCAAGGTTACTTCCTGTACAATGTTTAAAATTAATCTACAACTGATCAAATAGGTCTTAACTTTCTGATCCAAACGGTTGTCAAACAGTCCAAGTAGTATCGATCTTGTATAGAGTATTGCGAAGATTGTATTTCCAGTTCAAGGGACATGCATTTTCACAATGCAACAAATTTATATTTCTAGTTCATGGAACAAGCATTTTGATCAAACCACACTTGCGTGAGTTTATTCTTGCCATTAGCAGTACCGGTTTTAGTGGGCTATTTGCCCTCAGTGCATACTGCTAGTTACCTGCAAGAATACTGGTATGCTGGTAGTATAAGATTGGAAGTATAGCATCCGTAGCATGATGTAACTTGGTTATCCCATTGGACTTGATCATCCTACGGCCTTGTTCGCTTAAACCCCCCTCTAAACAGAAAAGCCACAAAAGGGACATAATTTCAGTTTGTGAATGTTGCTCCAATTTCAGGGTGCCTGCGGGAAGCATTTGCCTCCTTGAAGCATTCGCATACCACATGTTTTCTAAACAGGCTTCACTTTGCATGGCCTTATTTTGTGTAGACCTGGAAAATTAGTGAGAAATCGCAAGAAATGTTGTCATCATGTGTGCCTACTCCCTTTATGTTTTATTGGTTCATTGTTTTCTCCTCCTTTTCAACATTGTCAACCTGTTGTCCATATTTTTAAGAAGTGTACATTCATCTAGTGTGACATGGGTTTGTGACCTTGAAACTATAGGGTTCCTCCTCCTGTGCAATTTATTCTAGTTCATGAAAGTACTTAATCCAAATGTGCGTCAACATGTGGAAAACACGTCATGTGTAATCTACTCCAGTTCATGAAAGTAGTTAATATAGATGCTTCCCCCTTCTCCTCACGTTTTGTTTACTTTTTGAAACCAGAACACGTTATGTTTATCTTCTGTGAGCTCACTGTTGCCCCTTCCCTAGTACGCTGATATGATAAGCATTTCCTGGGATTTTACCGTAGGCCTGATCTTGTGTAGGGGAACTCTTCTGCTATTGATTTCTGGAAATAAAATGTTCCACTACTGTCAGTGTCTGTGTGTATGTTCCAGTAGCACTCTACCTATCTTAATGAAAGATATGCAAGCTTTGTGTATTCGTGAAAAAAGTACAATGTCCAATGGCCAGAGTCAAAAATGTACATCAGCTTTTGTTTGTTTGCTGTGGACCACTCCTATGTCTTATGTTCATTCAGGAGTCATAAGCGTTTCTCGTGTGAGGTCGATGGTCCCTCCATGAAAATGTTATTTTTTAGAACGTAGGCTCAAGGAGAGTCTAGCTTTGAATTAATAAAGCCATCAACCAGAGCATTACATCAAGCAAACATAGGAACACAAAAAATTTAAAAGTGAAAAAATGAAAGAAATGTAATGTATAGATTTTGGTCTGGCACCGTGGAAATGTTATGCATAGATTCTTGTCTGACTTCCTGTGCTCCGCTGCCTATTATCAACCCTCCAATTGGATTCTTAATTGTTCTGCCTCTATGCAAGAGGGTTTTAGTTGTTGTAACTACTGTACCATCGAACAAACTTGCTTTAGTGTCGTGTAGTAATAGCGCACTGGTACAGGTCGGTGCTATACAAACGGTTTTTAACCCCTTTCCGCGACGGCATTTGGAACCGTCGCCTAGTAAGTGTCGGCGATAGGGGGTCCTTCCCACACGACCCACAAACCATCGGGGATATGCCCTCCTGGCACACACGCTCGGCAAAATGAGGTCGTGTGCGACCGGCGAGCGCTCAAATACGGAAATACGTACAGTAGAGCTAAAAAAATATAATTATACATGGAAAATTGTTTCTGGTCACAAGTACATCCCACACAGTCAGTCCACGCTAAAGGTTTCTGTTCGTATGTACATCCCACACAGTCGCTCCAAGGAAAACATTTTCGTTCGCAGGTACATCACACGCAATTTTTCCCGTTAAATCGTTTGTGATAGCATTGCCATTGCACACGATATTAACAATTTTATTGGTTGCGTTATTGAATGCATCACACACGGTCCATAGAAGAAACTGTGTGGCAAAGGCTGTCCATCACACACAATTTTTATGTGGTAAACGTTTGCGCAAGGTGGCCTAACGCAAACAGTTTTCAAGAGAAAATCATGTGTGATTGTTCATTGATCCAACACAGTTTATTCCTAGAAACCGTGTGCGTCGCTTGAGGTCATCGCCCACGGTATTTTTTTCAATAACCGTTTGCAATAGCAAAACCCAATTAGCAGGCTAATTCGCCATTAGCAGGCTGATTGCCCTTTTTTAATAATCCATTTATTGATCTAATTGACATTCATATTAAGCACATAATATATTTTATTTCCATATTAAGGAAGCAAAATTTCATAATTGAAATACATCAGAGTACAACATGATATAGCTTCAGCACTCAACTACCCCATTACACAACTGCACCAGCACCAAGTTTCACATGCAACATGTAGAACCTTTAGAAATTAGCATCATAGACGGTATATAGACAGATGCATCTCCTCTGGAAAACTGCTGAAGTGGAAGGCGAATATTGAGCCTTCATTCATGTTGAAGGTCTTTGCAACTTTAGGCTAGTGCGTGTGGAGGATTGACCGTCCGTCCTTCGTCCTCTTCAGAAACACTTCAATATTGAACCGTGGGTGTTGTATGAAAACCTTTCTCGCCTCCTGAGCATAGAGGTGGTTTGAGAGGTAATCATCAGTGAACTGCTTTGGAAAGGCCTGAAAACAAGGATGTGCAAAAATATCTTCTCTATATTAGAAATGGGGCAAAGGAATAAAAAAAGCAAGGTATAATAGTTAGTACCATCTTGTAGTGAACTGATGTCTTTTTCATTATGCAGACAAAGATCTTGTTGTTTTTTGTCACTAATTTCTTTATCCTAACAATCTTTCTGAGTTTCTTGACTTGATTGATATTCATGGACAACTCATTTCCCCATATGCAAAAGGGGTCGAACAGTGGGTCAAAACCTCTGACGGCAGGACCTACATGTGCAAGACCAAATTGTTAAAAACCTAAATATTAGAATGGTTCCTGCAATTGCACAGTAATGTGCTATTAGACAACGGACCATGCATGTGCAGTTAACTAAACACCACAACAAATGAAGCAAACATTAACTAAGCACCAATACTGCACAATATAACATACTCCTAATAGAAGATCAGACAGTTAACCAAACCAAGCATGCTTAACAACTTGGAAATATAGCAATTGTATTTGTTTCTCATGTATTTAGTACAGCCAAATTAGATTTATTTCTCACATGGTATACAATAACAGAATGTGGCCACAACAGTTGAACATCGCATTGCAGAATTGAACCATGCAGTTAAGTAAACACCACAACAAATGAACCAAATATTAACTGAGCACCACATTGCACAATATAACATAATCCTAATAAAAGATCAGACAGTTAACCAAACCAAGCATGCTTAACAACTTCGAAATATAGCAATTGTATTTGTTTCTCATGTATTAAGTACAGCCAAATTCGATTTATTTCTCACATGGTATACAATAACAGAATGCAGCTACAACAATTGAACATCGCATTGCAGAATTGAACCAAACAGTTAACTAAACACCACAACAAATGAACCAAACGTTAACTGAGCACCACATTGCATAATATAATATACTCCTAATAGAAGATTAGACAGTTAACCAAACCAAGCATGCTTAACAACTTGGAAATATAACAATTGTATTTGTTTCTCATGTATTTAGTACAGCCAAATTCGATTTACTTCTCACATGGTATACAATAACAGAATGTGGCCACAACAGTTGAACATCACATTGGAGAATTGAACCATGCAGTTAAGTAAACACCACAACAAATGAACCAAATATTAACTGAGCACCACATTGCACAATATAACATAATCCTAATAAAAGATCAGACAGTTAACCAAACCAAGCATGCTTAACAACTTGGAAATATAGCAATTGTATTTGTTTCTCATGTATTAAGTACAGCCAAATTTGATTTATTTCTCACATGGTATACAATAACAGAATGCAGCCACAACAATTGAACATCGCATTGCAAAATTGAACCAAACAGTTAACTAAACACCACAACAAATGAACCAAACGTTAACTGAGCACCACATTGCACAATATAATATACTCCTAATAGAAGATCAGACAGTTAACCAAACCAAGCATGCTTAACAACTTGGAGAGATCAGAAATCCCATGGTCGATACAACAAAGAAAATTGTCATGCCAGGCACCAACTTGTGCCGGACTGGCAAATGTGCGATTCCCTCAGTCGCCATTCAGCATTGCGGATAAGAGCATCTCCGTAGATCTACTAAAAGCCCATGCGGTAGCCCTAAAACAGGTTTCACGGGTTGCAAATTCTTCAGCCGGAACAAATTTCCTAAACGGTATTGAATAATTCGAAAAATGCCCAGCAGCTAGGAACTCTTCCTCGGTGGCGATGAGCAAATTGAAGCCACTTCACACATTTCGGTCGCCGCTCCGGGCTAGCCGACCGCTCTTGCCCTTGTGCCGACCTCCGCCCGCATCGCCGCTTGTCCTAGTCATCGCTGGAGCTAGAGAGCGTCACGACGACGCGGCTGGAGCTCGCTTGCTCGATGTCGTGGCGGGCGCATTTGAAGGAAGTATGCCCTAGAGGCAATAATAAAGTTGTTATTTTATATTTCCTTATATCTTCATAAATGTTTATTATTCATGCTAGAATTGTATTGACCGGAAACATGATACACGTGTGGATACATAGACAAAACATCGTGTCCCTAGTAAGCCTCTACTAGACTAGCTCGTTAATCAAAGATGGTTAAGTTTCCTAACCATAGACAAGTGTTGTCATTTGATGAACGGGATCACATCATTAGGAGAACGATGTGATGGACAAGACCCATCCGTCAGCTTAGCATATTGATCATTCAGTTTTATTGCTACTGCTTTCTTCATGTCATAAACATATTTCCTTTGACTATGAGATTATGCAACTCCCAGATACCGGAGGAATACCTTGTGTGCTATCAAACGTCACAACGTAACTGGGTGGTTATAAAGATGCTCTACAGGTATCTCCGAAGGTGTTTGTTGGGTTGGCATAGATCGAGATTAGAACTGGCCCCTCTCGGTAATGCACATCATAATAAGCCTTGCAAGTGATACATCTCCAACGTATGTATAATTTTTGATTGTTCCATGCTATTATATTATCAATCTTGGATGTTTGATATGCATTTATATGCTATTTTATATGATTTTTGGGAATAACCTAATAACCTAGAGCCTAGTGCCAGTTTCTGTTTTTTTCCTTGTTTTTGAGTTTTACAGAAAAGGAATACCAAACGGAGTCCAATTGACGTGCCAATTTTTGATGAATTTTTATGGACCAAAAGAAGCCCCCGGACTAAAAGAGTTGGGCCAGAAGAGTCCCGAACCATCCACGAGGGTGGAGGGCGTGCCCTACCCCCTAGGCGCACCCCCTGCCTCGTGGATGACTCGGAGACCCCCCTGACGTGAGACCGACGCCAAAAATTCCTATAAATACAGAAACCCCCGAAAATAAACCTAGATCGGGAGTTCCGCCACCGCTAGCCTCTGTAGCCACCAAAAACCAATCGAGGCCCTATTCTGGCACCCTTCCAGAGGGGGGATCCATCACCGGTGGCCATCTTCATCATCCTGGCGCTCTTCATGACGAGGAGGGAGTAGTTCACCCTCGGGGCTGCGGGTATGTACCAGTAGCTATGTGTTTGATCTCTCTCTCTCTCTCTCTCGTGTTCTTGATATGGAACTATCTTGATGTACCGCGAGCTTTGCTATTATAGTTGGATCTTATGATGTTTCTCCCCCTCTACCTTCTTGTAATGGATTGAGTATTCCCTTTGAAGTTATCTTATCGGATTGAGTCTCTAAGGATTTGAGAACACTTGATGTATGTCTTGCATGTGCTTATATGTGATGACAATGGGATACTCACGTGATCCACTTGATGTATGTTTTGGTGATCAACTTGCGGGTTCAGTGACCTTGTGAACTTATGCATAGTGGTTGGCACACGTTTTCGTCTTGACTCTCCAGTAGTAACGTGGGGGCACTCTTTGAAGTTCTTTGTGTTGCTTGAATAGATGAATCTGAGATTGTGTGATGCATCTTGTATAATCATACCCACGGATACTTGAGGTGACATTGGACTATCTAGGTGACATTAGGGTTTTGGTTGGTTTGTGTCTTAAGGTGTTATTTTACTACGAACTCTAGGGCATTTTGTAACACTTATAGGAATAGCCCAATGGATTGATCGAAAAGAATAACTTTGAGGTGGTTTCGTACCCTACAATAATCTCTTCGTTTGTTCTCCGCTAGTAGTGACTTTGGAGTGACTCTTTGTTGCATGTTGAGGGATTGTTATATGATCCAATTATGTTATTATTGTTGAGAGAACTTGCACTAGTGAAAGTATGAGCTCTGGGCCTTGTTTCGAAGCATTGCAATACCGTTTTCGCTCACTTTTACCACTTGCTACCTTGCTGTTTTTATTATAAAAACCTATATCGACCATCCATATTGCACTTGTATCACCATCTCTTCCCGAACTAGTGCACCTATACAATTTACCATTGTATTGGGTGTGTTGGGGACACAAGAGACTCTTTGTTATTTGGTTGCAGGGTTGTTTGAGAGAGACCATCTTCATCCTACGCCTCCCACGGATTGATAAACCTTAGGTCATCCACTTGAGGGAAATTTGCTACTGTCCTACAAACCTCTGCACTTGGAGGCCCAACTACATCTACAAGAATAAGGTTGTGTAGTAGACATCAAGCTCTTTAATTTCTGGCGCCGTTGCTGGGGAGGCGAGGTAAGCGGCACTAACACCCCGTCAACTAAGCTCTTTTCTGGCGCCGTTGCCAGGGAGATTAGTGCTTGAAGGTATATCTTTAGATCTTGCAATCGAATCTTTTAGTTTATTGTTTTATAACTAGTTAGTTTAAATAAAACTACAAAAAGAAAATGGAATTGAGGGTGCCTCATATGCTGCATCTTTTTAATGTCTTACATGAAAATAAGGATTCCGATAATTGTGCCAAAGTGTTACAAGAAGAATGCAATAAAAAGTTTGGCATACAATCTTTGAATGATGAGCATGATTGCAATGCTGTTAGTATGAATTCTTTGAATATCCATGATGCTAATGATATGCAAAGCCACAAGCTTGGGGATGCTATGTTTGATGAAGATGATATTTTTAGTCCCCCAAGTTTTGATGATCAAATTTATTATGATGATAGCATGCCTCCTATCTATGATGATTATTTTGATGACATGTATGCTATAAAGAATAATGATAACCATGAAACTTGTCAGCATGATTTTAATTTTCAATTCGATTATGCCTCACATGATAGTTATTTTGTTGAGTTTGCTCCCACTACTATTCATGAGATGAAATTTGCTTATGTGGAGAGTAATAAAAATTCTATGCTTATGCATCATGAAAAGAATGGTTTATGTGATGGTTATATTGTTGATTTCATTCATGATTCTACTGAAAATTATTATGAGGGAGGAATATATGTTTGTAGGAATTGCAATAATATCAAGTTTCCTCTCTATGTGCTTAAAATCGTGAAGTTTTGCTTGTTTTGCTTTCCTATGCTAGTTGATTCTTGTTCCCATAATTTATTTGCTCACAAAATCCCTATGCATAGGAAGTGGGTTAGACTTAAATGTGTTAGTCATATGCTTCATGCTCTCTTTGTGTTTCAGTTCTTATCTTTCATGTGAGCATCATTGAAATCATCATGCCTAGCTAAAAAGGCATTAAAAAAAGCGCTTGTTGGGAGACAACCCAATATTTACCCTTACTATTTTTGTGCGTTCACATGATTATGCTACTGTAATAATCATGTTTTATAGATTTTGTTTCAATAAAGTGCCAAGTAAGACCTTTAGGATAGCTTACGGTGATAGTTGTGTTGATCTTGCTGAAAATCAGAAACTTTTGCACCTATTAAATTAGTTTTTATAATTAACAGAAACGTGATTTTGATCTGATTCTTTTTTCTCTTCATTGGTACACAAATTTCTCAGGTTTTCCTAATTTGGTAGGATTTTTGGAGTTACAAAAGTATTCTACAGTTACAGATTACTACAGACTGTTCTGTTTTTGACAGATTCTATTTTCTATGTGTTGTTTGCTTATTTTGATGAATCTATGAGTAGTATCGGAGGGTATGAACCATAGAGAAGTTGGAATACATTAGATATTACACCAATATGAATTTAGGATGAGTTCACAACAGTACCTAAGTGGTGGTTTTATTTTCTTATACTAACGGAGCTTACGAATTTTCTGTTGAGTTTTGTGCTATGAAGTTTTCATGTTTTGGGTATAGATTCGATGGACTATGGAATAAGGAGTGGCAAGAGCCTAAGCTTCGGGATTCCCAAGGCACCCCAAGGTAATATTCAAGGACAACCAAGAGCCTCAGCTTGGGGATGCCCCGGATGACATCCCCTCTTTCGTCTTCGTTCATCGGTAACGTTACTTGGAGCTATATTTTTATTCACCAAATGATAGGTGTTTTTCTTGGAGCGTCATTTTGTTTTATTTTCTTTTTCTTGCTGTTTGAATAATATCCCAAGATCTGAAATTCTTAAATGTTAGAGAGTCTTCACATAGTTACATAATTATTCAACTACACATAGATCTTCACTTATATCTTTCGGAGTAGTTTGTCGTTTGCTCTAGTGCTTCACTTATATCTTTTAGAGAACAACGGTGGTTTTATTTTGAAGAAATTAATGAACTCTCATGCTTCACTTATATTATTTTGAGAGTCTTTTAGAATAGCATGGTAATTTGCTTTGGTTATGAATTTAGTCCTAATATGATGGGCATCCAAGAGGGATATAATAAAAACTTTCATATAAAGTGCATTGAATACTAGGAGAAGTTTGATTCCTTATGATTGTTTTGGGATATGAAGATGGTGATATTAGAGTCATGCTAGTGAGTAGTTGTGAATTTGAGAAATACTTGTGTTAAGGTTTTTGAGTCCCGTAGCATGCACGTATGGTGAACCGTTATGTAACGAAGTTGGAGCATGAGATATTTTTGATTGTCTTCCTTATGAGTGGCGGTCGGGGACGAGCGATGGTCTTTTTCTACCAATCTATCCCCCTAGGAGCATGCGCATACTAATTTGTTTCGATGACTAATAGATTTTTGCAATAAGTATGTGAGTTCTTTATGACTAATGTTGAGTCCATGAATTATACGCACTCTCACCTTTACGCCATTGCTAGCCTCTCTAGTACTGCGCAATTTTCGCCGGTACCATAAACCCACCACATATCCTTCCTCAAAACAGCCACAATACCTACCTATCATGGCATTTCCATAGCCATTCCGAGATATATTACCATGCAACTTTCCACCGTTCCGTTTATTATGACACGTTCCATCATTGTCATATTGCTTTGCATGATCATGTAGTTGACATCGTATTTGTGGCAAAGCCACCATTCATAATTCTTTCATACATGTCACTCATGAGTCATTGCACATCCCGGTACACCGCCGGAGGCATTCATATAGAGTCATATTTTTGTTCTGGTATCGAGTTGTAATTTTTTGAGTTGTAAGTAAATAGAAGTGTGATGATCTTCATTATTAGAGCATTGTACCATGTGAGGAAATAAAAAAAGGGGAATAAAGGCCAAATAAAAAAGGCCCAAAAAAATAAAATAAAAATAAGAAAATAATAAAATGAGAGAAAAAAGAGAGAAGGGGCAATGCTACTATCCTTTTACCACACTCGTGCTTCAAAGTAGCACCATGATCTTCATGATAGAGAGTCTCTTATGTTGTCACTTTCATATACTAGTGGGAATTTTTCATTATAGAACTTGGCTTGTATATTCCAACGATGGGCTTCCTCAAATGCCCTAAGTCTTCATGAGCAAGCAAGTTGGACGCACACCCACTTAGTTTGTTTTTAAGCTTTCATACACTTATAGCTCTAGTGCATCCGTTGCATGGCAATCCCTACTCACTCACATTGATATCTATTGATGGGAATCTCCATAGCCCATTGATACGCCTAGTTGATGTGAGACTATCTCCCTCTTTTTGTCTTCTCCACAACCACCTTCTATTCCACCTATAGTGCTATGTCCATGGCTCACTCTCATGTATTGCGTGAAAGTTGAAAAGTGTCAGGACCCCGATTCCAAGTCACATCGATCTAGCCGGTAACACCTCATATCACTTTGCGGCCTCACGCACGGTATTCCCACGGGTGTTGCCTTACCATGGCCCGGGACCGTTTGCGTCTTTTGGCTCACGTATATGATAGTGTCGCTAGCATCCATATGACAGAGAACCCGGGCCGACATGACTAGTCATGAACCCAAAGTGGCACTAACTTACGGGGACATGCATACATGAATCAACATCGAGCATGTCGGTCAGCAGCGTGTGAATCCGGGCTGTAGCAATGGGCTAACAGGACTCTGGGAACCCGGGCTGTAGCAGGCTAGGCAGGACTCCGGATGTCACCGCGTGACATTTCCCCGAAGGGACAGACACAGGAACGAAGTGAATCACATGCTGGCCAGTCAAGTGTTCCGGAGCAGTAGTGCTGGGCTAGCAGGACTCCGGTGAACCGGGCTGTAGCGGACTACTATGGCTCATGGAAGCACAAGACTACATTTCCCCATAACAGAGGCTACCAAGGATAAATAACTAGGTTGTTGGATCCCACACATACCAAGCATTACAATCATACACACAATATGCTCGATATGTGCAAATACAATATGGCATCACAACAAGACTCTACGACTCAGAGTATTTATTCATTAGGCTCCGAAGAGCGAGATATTACAAACATGGGTCTCATGACCCAACATTCAGAGCATACAAGTCAAAGCACATGCGGAAGCTTAACATGTCTGAGTACAGACATCTACAAATGAAAAAGGCTGAGAAGCCTGACTATCTACCAGATCCTGCCGAGGGCACAAGATCGTAGCTGAGGTATCAAGCTAAACGTCGAAGTCCACACGGAACTACTAGCGAGACTGACGTCTCTCTGCAAAACATAAAATAAGCAAACGTGAGTACAAATGTACCCAGCAAGACTTACATCAGAACTATCTACATATGCATCGGTATCAACAAAGGGGGTGGTGGAGTTTAACTGCAGCAAGCCAGCTTTGACTCGGTGGCTATCCTGAACTACGACTGCAAGTAACTCTTTTGAGGTGGCGCACACGAGTCCACATATTCACCATATCAATACACCACTATGGATCCGCTCCCGTCTCCCTACGAGAACGCCATCCATAGCACTCACGCTTATCTTGCGCATTTTAGAGTATCCACTTTCACTTGTCTATGAACTGTTATAGGCAACCCAGAAGTCCTTTACCGCGGACACGGCTATTCAAATAGATGATGTTAACCCTGCAGGGGTGTACTTCGACACACACGCTCTCGCCACTTACCACCATGTACACGTCGTGTATCTCAGCAACCTTCAAGCGGAAGCCTGGCGAGGGAGTCGGCCACGACCTGACTAACCACACAAGTCTCTCGTCCAGGTTTATCGCCTATTCGGGTTCCATCCGCAAGGAGATCCGGCCGGGGTGTCGCTCACGGCCCCAAATGATGTGTGCAGGGTTCCCAAGCCCACCTCGACGGATGGATCTACGCTTGGTACACCGTGCCATGGTGCCTAGTCTGTCCCAAGCCCACCTGTACCGGGTACCACCTGGTAGACTACTAACACAACCTACAAACACCAGAAACTAGTTGCAACTCCTGGACAGAGATCGAGGCGGTTAATAAGCCGAGAGGGGTCGAGTTACCGGAACCCAATGTGTGGTAGTAACTGTTCATGGATCACAAACACAGAACTCAGTTCCTGAGGACGGCTTCAATGAGACAACCCACCATGTACTCCTACATGGCCTCTCACTGCTACCTTTACCAAATCGTGTTCACACACTTAGCTCTCACACAGTAGGACATGTTCACAACTTTCCAATTCATTCCCGATGAATCAGACCTGACACAACTCTAAGCAATAGCAGGCATGACAAACAAGCATGAATGAGTAGGCACATCAGGGCTCAAACAACACCTACTCATGCTAGTGGGTTTCATCTATTTACTGTGACAATGACAGGTCATGCAGAGGAAAGGGGTTCAACTACCGCAGCAAGTAACAGATGAAACGTTGTTGTCCTAATGCAGTAAAAGAGAGCAGGAGCGAGAGAGTGGGATTGTATCGGAATGAACAAGGGGGTTTTCCTTGCCTAGCACTTCTGAAGATATTATAGTTCTTCATCGGTGTCATCGTACTCATCGTCGGAATCATGGCTATCGAGAGGGGAAAATTACCGGCAACAGAGAGGAAACACAATCAATGCAATGCAACAATATGATGCATGGTCGTGACATGTCAAAAATGTTATGATTTACATTAATGCATCTAACAACAGTTTAAATGAAGTCCATATGAACTAAGGGTTCATATGCAAACTCCACATTTAGCATTTAAAATGTCATTATCATGTTTTCGCCTATACAGCAGGTATAACTTAGTTTGACATGCATGAAAGTGATACAGATGGATAGATTGCATTTTTCTGATAATTTTTCATATATAATTTGTTTCATTTGGAGTTACGGATTAATTTCTATGAATTTTAGAAGTTTTGGGCATTTTCTGGAATTTCCTGATTAAAAATAAATCCAGAAAATGTAATACTGTGTCAGCTTTGCGTCACTGTGACGTCAGCAGGTCAACAGG
The DNA here is from genome assembly GCF_018294505.1 of Triticum aestivum. NCBI lineage: Eukaryota > Viridiplantae > Streptophyta > Magnoliopsida > Poales > Poaceae > Triticum > Triticum aestivum. Next base: position 455,043,947 of record NC_057799.1, read on the forward strand.
GGCTGGTCCGGGTCAAACCTGACCAGTGGGGTCCACTGGTCAGTGAGACAGACACTAATCCCGCGTTGACTCCGGCTTTGACCCGCTGCGGGGCCCGCTGTCAGTGACTCTAGGGGGGTTAGTTAGGCGCTAATGATGGTGCCACATCACCAACCACCGGAGTTGGACGCCGGCGACCAAACCTGACGGCGGAGGATCGCCGGAGTTGCTCGGGACGGCGCTACAGGCGGTGATTTGCGGCGCGGTTTGGAGCTACGGCGAGCTGGCGTTCGCGTGCATCTGCTAGGGCAGACGGGAGGGGCTGGGACGGACCGAGCTCGTCAGAAGCGAGCTCGCGGCGGCGGCCGGAGCTCGGGCACCGACGGGTTAGGCGCTACAGCGCGTTTCGAGGCGAACTGGTGGGGTCTGCGGCTTCCTGAGGAAGCGCTGAGCACGCCTACGTGCTCTGGTGTGACGTGCGGGTGTTGCAACCGCGGCGGCGACATGGCCGGCAGCGGGGAGCGCTCGGCTCTGGTGGTTGATGCGGCTAGGGGGCGAATCAAGCAACGAGGCAAGGGGGAAACGGTGCAACGGCTCACTGCGGTTCTTCTGGTGCTGCTGGCGAGGCAGGGGAGGCACGGGGTCCGGCGAAACGACAGTGGGGATCACCGGCGCCCGAGGTCGAGATCGGCGGCGTTGGAGATGAAGCAGAGCTTCTGGCGCCGCATGACTCGATGGAGAGGACGACGACGTCGTGGCGGAGCTCGTGGTTACGTCGGAGAGGCGCGGGGAAGGCTGTGGGTGCGGCAATGGCGAGCGGTGGCGACGAGCTCTGCTCGGTTGTCGCGGGAGAGAGACAGGGGAGGAGATGAGCATGGGGGGAGGAGTGAGAGGGGCCCGGGGTGGCGCGTGGCATCGTCCAGAGGGGTCGGGGAAGCCAACCAAGCAGGAGGTGGCAGCGCGCGTGGGCGCGCGCGGTGGCCACACGCCCTCGTGACCGCTGGCACGAGGAGGAAGACGACAGGCGGGAACTTGGGCTGGGCCAGCCAGCTGGGCCGCCAGCTGGGCCGCCTGAAGGGCCAGGTAACTCTCTCTCTCTCTCTCTCTTTAATTTATGTTTTCTATTTTGTTTTTCTGTTTTTGATTTAGTAATAGTACTAAACCATTTTTAAAACTCCTGAGAAAATTTGTGGGCACTTTTAAAATGTTTACTAAGAGCCCTCAAATGTTTTCAGAATTATTGAAGCATTTAAAATATTTATAGCCATTGAATGCTCCAATTCAAATACTTATGATTTAATCCAAAAACCTGAAATGACCTAGGGAAAATAAGCACCAATTTTTGTTAGAGGTTTTCACCAATTTCAAAAATGATGGACTTTTCCTGAAGTCACTTTGGGTTTATTGGAAGTGATTTTATTGGAGCCTATTTGAATTCATTTGGTGCTAGGGTTTGGTCAGTCCCCACTTCAAGTTTCTGAGAGTTTAAACATGATGCAAGATGATGATGCAATGACAAGCAAGGCCAATGCTAGGGCTGTGACAACTCACCCCCACTAAACAAAAATCTCGTCCCGAGATTCAGGCGTAGGGTAAGATGAAAGGGGAACGCAAACTAACATAATCTTCGCGATCCAGATTGCACTTCATAAAAGCGTTGATTCAACCACCATCTTTGTCTCATCGTCTTGCTCTGAGAATTACATCCAACATGACAACGAGAAGAAATGGAGAATGTTAGAAGGATCGACCTTCTTGAGGTTCGAGCAACTTAGGATCATCTTAATGATCACAAGATCAACTCACGGAATGAGACATAGAAACATCTCTGGAGCTGAGAGGCAAAACATGCATCAGGAGGGACGGAAGAAACAATTTGACGAGGGTTTCAAAGTACCGAGGAAAATTTGCCATGATTCCATAACGGGGCACCTTAGGGTAGGTGACTTGCAGGAATTTTGCTGAAGTGGCAAAAAGAATTACTTTTGACATCTAGATCACTAAGACTCTCTATACCAGCCTAAGGAAATCACAATCGATCGTTTGAGGGAGTTCGGAAGAATGACATACTCAAACTAGGATGGAATGATGTGGACTACCTTGTTGAAGACAACACCATGGATGATGTTGCTTATCATCGGGGATGGATGGGAGCCATAGTAGGACCACTTTTGAAGATGATCCTAAACAGTAATTACTGAGGTGCAAGCTGGGAACAAAATGCAAATGCTGGGTATGATTCTGGTAACTGGGGATAACTCAGCGAGAGTGATTCCACCGTTGAATGGTTCTAGCATAATCGAGGAAACCGAGAGCACAAGGACCCCTGAGGATCAACTTCTAGAATAAGTTGCACTAAATCCTCATGGAGAAGATGGTTAAATAGCTCAATCAAGATACTACAATGATAGATCTTCCGGCTAGGTGTGTCGGCCAGAACATCAACCTTGTCGGGACCTACATCATAATCTTGGAAAAGTTCCAACCGTCATATCTGCCTGAGATTCAGATCTAGTTGGTAACAGGATATTCCAGACTCATCGAGTCTAGAAGAAAATGAAGGTTTGCAACACAAATCGACGAGATGACGTTGCGAGATTCTCGGGAAATGAGCTACGGTAGCAAGCTCCAAAACATGAGTTGGTTCTGCTACATACATGTGAGCACGCTGTCCCAGACAAGCATGACCACATAGTAGTCTTACAATGGAACACTACCGAGTTCCGGTGGGAACCATCATCAAGGATATCGAAGTCTTTACGCAAGTCCATGGATTAGATCCCAAGCATAGACTCCTCTTTCTCGAACAAGTCAATCAGGGACTTGGTGTGCTACGGAATGCATATGGAGTGGAGGTAATTAATCTACCAAACCATGGTATACTTTGCACATGCATGACTGACTTGGGATGATTCCGAAGGAAGCAAAAACAATCTTTCTCGAACTCATGGCGACAACTTGCACCAAATGCACATGAATTCGAGGAAGTCACTACTTTCATCCAAACATATACTTCATGAACAGAGCATGAAGAAAATGCTTACACAATTTCCCAACACTAGCTGGATGTTCAACACGAATCATGGAGACAAAATGCTGCTGATGGGCTCAACAGCAACTCATCGGAATTTCCATATCACTGGACTTCCACCATCATGTGAACATGATGATAGCATTGGTCAGCCCAAAAGATGTAATGGTGTATGCTCGAGGAATCAACCATGAGTAAGAAAACATTACGAACATCATTGGTTCTGATTTGATTTGATAATAGCCCATACTCAAATAAAAGTTTGGTTAAGATGATAGGTCCATTAATTGATCACGAGGACCAATCGATGAAGAAATCATCTTTCTACAACAAACACACACAAGAGATATCCTTTGGAAAGAACTAAGTCAGGCAAGCTTTTATCTTCCAACTCTCCAAGTTGTTGTTTAGCTTAACCAACTAGCTCAAGGTATCCAACACAGATTCTTGGAGAAAGAGTGGTTTATAGGAAAACCATTTGATCACGAGCTCAGCATAGCGGTCAGGTGACAACCTGGTGATACTTCTGAGAAGATATTCGAAAAATTACGAACCACCGATATGTTACTAAGCTCGAGAACAATCTTGCTTTTCAGGGCAAGACGATATGATCAACTGAGCAAGGGTTTGACAAAATCCTAACTCATTGATTGAAGAGTGCACCAAAAATAAGGACTGGGTAGCACGATCAATCTTAGGATGATGATTCTATAACCAGCACGCTAAGAATGAGAGTATTGCCATTAACTACTAAGCAACGAGTTGCTCAGAGTATTGATTTCACACATCACGGTTCACTTGTCGGTATTCCGGTTGTGACAACACGGGACCGAGGAATGAATAATGATGGCGAGAAGTATCACTGCGTCAAGAATTCATAAGAGGTGGTGCAATTCTCATGACACTCTTGACATAAAGATGGTAATGCTCCAAGGTAGAGCAGAGCAAAAGCTGGATTGGCATTTTGGTCTGCGGAATACAATTTCTTTGACCTAATCCTAGATATGGACGAGGTTCTGGAGTTTGTTTCTCCTAGTCATTCTGAAATAAAACGGATTGACAGACCACAAGGATAGTACGCATCGATAACACGAATGCACAACTAGTCCTGACTATCAATTGATAGACGAACGTCAAAAAACAACTAAAGAGGGACAACTCAAAGAAACATACGATTTTCTGAGTTATGGATGCATGGTTTAGCATGTCGAACAAGTTCAACATATTTCTCCCGGATAACCCATGCAGAAGAAGAAGGACTGGCAGAATCACAATTTGGATGGAGAACTCATCAAGAGCACTCTGGTTGTGATCTTTTGGTTCAAGAGAACTTCTGCCATAAGCAGTTCATGGTATTTGGAAGAATGATATACCACGAACCTCGAAGACTATCACAAGGGTTACTAATATCCTAAAGGAACGAGCAAACACTAGCTACACGAGTTAGGTAGAGTGAATCTTGGGTTCAAGAACCCAGAAATAGAATTCCTACTAACTAAATGGCATCACGGGATGCTTTCGAGAATAATGGCTAGAATCATCACACTGGGGATACAAAGCATTGCTAGATTACCGAGTGGTCCTCTATGACACCTAGGGTCATAATAATAGCTCCAACATATATGTCGAGGCAATAGAGTACCTCAACTCAGCAATTAGTGTGGTTAATCTGGCCCAAAAGGATATCGGGGTCGGAAAGATGGGATTTGCAAATGCATCAGACTATTTAGAAACTTGGGGTGACTCGGACAACATAACGACTGTAAATGCTCAAAAAGATTTGAGACATCCTGCAAAAATGGTGGCATAACCGTTCAGAATCACAATATCAAGGTTCCGAGACCAACTGTCAACACATGGAAGTAGTAGAAACTGAACTGAGGCTTCAGACCAACAATCCTACGAGTCTACGGATTAGTAACACGTGATCCTAATAGAAAGATGAGAAGCCCAGTTCTTAATCCCCGTAGAAGAGAAGAGGATGACTCAGATCAGAAGGCTATAAGGTAAAGGAGTAAAAAGAGCCTTACGTTCCCATCCACAATCAATTCCCTTATATAACTAAAGCATTTCTAGACTCAACTTCGACCAGTTTGGCTTGGTAATCCTACAGGCAGTCAGGCTCCGATACCAAAGCTGTCAGGACCCCGATTCCAAGTCACATCGATCTAGCCGGTAACACCTCATATCACTTTGCGGCCTCACGCACGGTATTCCCACGAGTGTCGCCTTACCCTGGCCCGGGACCGTTTGCGTCTTTTGGCTCACGTATATGATAGTGTCGCTAGCATCCATATGACAGAGAACCCGGGCCGACATGACTAGTCGTGAACCCAAAGTGGCACTAACTTACGGGGACAGGCATACATGAATCAACATCGAGCATGTCGGTCAGCAGCGTGTGAATCCGGGCTGTAGCACTGGGCTAACAGGACTCCGGGAACCCGGGCTGTAGCAGGCTAGGCAGGACTCCGGATGTCACCGCGTGACATTTCCCCGAAGGGACAGACACAGGAACGAAGTGAATCACATGCCGGCCAGTCAAGTGTTCCGGAGCAGTAGTGCTGGGCTAGCAGGACTCCGGTGAACCGGGCTGTAGCGGACTACTATGGCTCATGGAAGCACAAGACTACATTTCCCCATAAGAGAGGCTACCAAGGATAAACAACTAGGTTGTCGGATCCCACACATACCAAGCATTTCAATCATACACACAATATGCTCGATATGTGCAAATACAACATGGCATCACAACAAGACTCTACGACTCAGAGTATTTATTCATTAGGCTCCGAAGAGCGAGATATTACAAACATGGGTCTCATGACCCAACATTCAGAGCATACAAGTCAAAGCACATGCGGAAGCTTAACATGTCTGAGTACAGACATCTACAAATGAAAAAGGCTGAGAAGCCTGACTATCTACCAGATCCTGCCGAGGGCACAAGATCGTAGCTGAGGTATCAAGCTAAACGTCGAAGTCCACACGGAACTACTAGCGAGACTGACGTCTCTCTGCAAAACATAAAATAAGCAAACGTGAGTACAAATGTACCCAGCAAGACTTACATCAGAACTATCTACATATGCATCGGTATCAACAAAGGGGGTGGTGGAGTTTAACTGCAGCAAGCCAGCTTTGACTCGGTGGCTATCCTGAACTACGACTGCAAGTAACTCTTTTGAGGTGGCGCACACGAGTCCACATATTCACCATATCAATACACCACTACGGATTCGCTCCCGTCTCCCTACGAGGACGCCATCCATAGCACTCACGCTTATCTTGCGTATTTTAGAGTATCCACTTTCACTTGTCTATGAAATGTTATAGGCAACCCAGAAGTCCTTTACCGCGGACACGGCTATTCGAATAAATGATGTTAACCCTGCAGGGGTGTACTTCGACACACACGCTCTCGCCACTTACCACCATGTACACGTCGTGTATCTCGGCAACTTTCAAGCGGAAGCCTGGCGAGGGAGTCGGCCATGACCTGACTAACCACACAAGTCTCTCGTCCAGGTTTATCGCCTATTCGGGTTCCATCCGCAAGGAGATCCGGCCGGGGTGTCGCTCACGGCCAAAATGATGTGTGCAGGGTTCCCATGCCCACCTCGACGGATGGATCTACGCTTGGTACACCGTGCCATGGTGCCTAGTCTGTCCAAGGCCCACCTGTACCGGGTACCACTTGGTAGACTTCTAACACAACCTACAAACACCAGAAACTAGTTGCAACTCCTGGATAGAGATCGAGGCGGTTAATAAGCCAAGAGGGGTCGAGTTACCGGAACCCAGTGTGTGGTAGTAACTGTTCATGGATCACAAACACAGAACTCAGTTCCTGAGGACGGCTTCAATGAGACAACCCACCATGTACTCATACATGGCCTCTCACCGCTACCTTTACCAAATCATGTTCACACACTTAGCTCTCACACAGTAGGACATGTTCACAACTTTCCAATTCATTCCCGATGAATCAGACCTGACACAACTCTAAGCAATAGCAGGCATGACAAACAAGCATGAATGAGTAGGCACATCAGGGCCCAAACAACTCCTACTCATGCTAATGGGTTTCATCTATTTACTGTGACAATGACAGGTCATGCAGAGGAAAGGGGTTCAACTACCGCAGCAAGTAACAGATGAAACGTTGTTGTCCTAATGCAGTAAAAGAGAGCAGGAGCGAGAGAGTGGGATCGTATCGGAATGAACAAGGGGGTTTTGCTTGCGTGGAACTTCTGAAGATATTATAGTTCTTCATTGGTGTCATCGAACTCATCGTCGGAATCACGGCTATCGAGAGGGGACAATTACCGGCAACAGAGAGGAAACACAATCAATGCAATGCAACAATATGATGCATGGTCGTGACATGTCAAAAAATTTATGATTTACATTAATGCATTTAATAACAGTTTAAATGAAGTCCATATGAACTAAGGGTTCATATGCAAACTCCACATTTAGCATTTAAAATGTCATTATCATGTTTTCACCTATACAGCAGGTATAACTTAGTTTGACATGCATGAAAGTGATACAGATGGATAGATTGCATTTTTCTGATAATTTTTCAAATATAATTTGTTTCATTTGGAGTTACGGATAATTTCTATGAATTTTAGAAGTTTTGGGCATTTTCTGGAATTTCCTGATTAAAAATAAATCCAGAAAATGTAATACTGCGTCAGCATTGCGTCACTCTGACGTCAGCAGGTCAACAGGGGCTGGTCCGGGTCAAACCTGACCAGTTGGGTCCACTGATCAGTGAGACAGACACTAATCCCGCGTTGACTCCGGCTTTAACCCACTGCGGGGCCCACTGTCAGTGACTCTAGGGGGGTTAGTTAGGCGCTAATGACGGTGCCACGTCACCAACCACCGGAGTTGGACGCCGGTGACCAAACCTGACGGCGGAGGATCACCGGAGTTGCTCGGGACGACGCTACAGGCGGTGATTTGCGGCGCGGTTTGGAGCTACGGCGAGCTGGCGTTCGCGTGCATCTGCTAGGGCAGACGGGAGGGGCTAGGACGGAACGAGCTCGTCGGAAGCGGGCTCGCGGCGGCAGCCGGAGCTCGGGCACCGACGGGTTAGGCGCTACAGCGCGTTTCGAGGCGAACTGGTGGGGTCTGCGGCTTCCTGAGGAAGCGCTGAGCACGCCTACGTGCTCTGGTGCGACGTGCGGGTGTTGCAACCGCGGCGGCGACATTGCCGGCAGCGGGGAGCGCTCGGCTCTGGTGGTTGATGCGGCTAGGGGGCGAATCAAGCAACGAGGCAAGGGGGAAACGGTGCAACGGCTCACCGCGGTTCTTCTGGTGCTGCTGGCGAGGCAGGGGAGGCATGGGGTCCGGCGAAACGACGGTGGGGATCACCGGCGCCCGAGGTCGAGATCGGCGGTGTTGGAGATGCAGCAGAGCTTCTGGCGCCGCGTGACTCGATGGAGAGGACGACGACGTCGTGTCGGAGCTCGTGGTTATGTCGGAGAGGCGCGGGGAAGGCTGTGGGTGCGGCAACAGCGAGCGGTGGCGACGAGCTCTGCTCGGTTGTCGCGGGAGAGAGACAGGGGAGGGGATGAGCATGGGAGGAGGAGTGAGAGGGGTCCGGCGTGGCGCGTGGCGTCGTCCAGATGGGTCGGGGAGGCCAACCAAGCAGGAGGTGGCCAAGCGCGTGGGCGCGCGCGGCGGCCACACGCCCTCGTGCCCACTGGCACGAGGAGGAAGACGGCAGGCGGGAAGTTGGGCTGGGCCAGCCAGCTGGGCTGCCTGAAGGGCCAGGTAACTCTCTCTCTCTCTTTACTTTATGTTTTCTATTTTGTTTTTGTGTTTTTTATTTATTAATAGTACTAAACCATTTTTAGAACTCCTGAGAAAATTTGTGGGCACTTTTAAAATGTTTACTAACAGCCCTCAAATGTTTTCAGAATTATTGAAGCATTTAAAATATTTATAGCCATTAAATGCTCCAATTCAAATACTTATGATTTAATCCAAAAACCTGAAATGACCTCGGGAAAATAAGCACCAATTTTTGTCAAAGGTTTTCACCAATTTCAAAAATGATGGACTTTTCCTGAAGTCACTTTGGGTTTATTGGAAGTGATTTTATTGGAGCCTATTTGAATTCGTTTGGTGCTAGGGTTTGGTCAGTCCCCACTTCAAGTTTCTGAGAGTTTAAACATGATGCAAGATGATGATGCAATGACAAGCAAGGCCAATGCTAGTTCTGTGACAACTATGTTTGAGAATGTCAAAAGTATGAAACAATTGCTTGGCTTGTCATCGGGGTTGTGCATGATTTGAGTATTTTCTGTGATGAAGATGGAGCATAGCCAGACTATATGATTTTGTAGGGACAAGCTTTCTTTGGCCATGTTATTTTGAGCAGACATAATTGCCTTGTTAGTATCCTTGAAGTATTATTGTTTTTATGTCAATATTAAACTTTTGTTTTGAATCTTATGGATCTGAATATTCTTGCCACAATAAAGAAGATTACATTGATAAATATGTTAGGTAGCATTCCACATCAAAAATTATGTTTTTATCATTTACCTACTCGAGGACGAGCAGGAATTAAGCTTGGGGATGCTTGATACGTCTCCAATGTATCTATAATTTTTGATTGTTACATGCTATTATATTATCAATGTTGGATGTTTTATATGCTATTTTATATGATTTTTGGGACTAACCTATTAACCTAGAGCCCAGTGCCAGTTTATGTTTTTCCTTGTTTTTGAGTTTTACTGAAAAGGAATACCAAACGGAGTCCAATTGACGTGCCAATTTTTGATGATTTTTTATGGACCAAAAGAAGCCCCCAGAGTAAAAGAGTTGGGCTAGAAGAGTCCCGAACCATCCACGAGGGTGGAGGGCGCGCCCTACCCCCTGGGCGCGCCCCCTGTCTCGTGGATGACTCGGAGACCCCCCTGACGTGAGACCGACGCCAAAAATTCATATAAATACAGAAACCCCCGAAAAGAAACCTAGATCGGGAGTTCCGCCGCCGCAAGCCTCTGTAGCCACCAAAAACCCATCGGGCCTATTCTGGCACCCTGCCGGAGGGGGGATCCATCACCGCTGGCCATCTTCATCATCCCGGCGCTCTCCATGACGAGGAGGGAGTAGTTCACCCTCGGTGCTGAGGGTATGTACCAGTAGCTATGTGTTTGATCTCTCTCTCTTGTGTTCTTGATATGGCACGATCTTGATTTACCGTGAGCTTTGCTATTATAGTTGGATCTTATGATGTTTCTCCCCCTCTACCTTCTTGTAATGGATTGATTTTCCCTTTGAAGTTATCTTATCGGATTGAGTCTTTAAGGATTTGAGAACACTTGATGTATGTCTTGCATGTGCTTATCTGTGGTGACAATGGCATATTCACGTGATCCACTTGATGTATGTTTTGGTGATCAACTTGCGGGTTCAGTGACCTTGTGAACTTATGCATCGGGGTTGCCACATGTTTTCGTCTTGACTCTCCGGTAGAAACGTTGGGGCACTCTTTGAAGTTCTTTGTGTTGGTTGAATAGATGAATCTGAGATTGTGTGATGCATATCGTATAATCATACCCACGGATACTTGAGGTGACATTGGACTATCTAGCTGACATTAGTGTTTTGGTTGATTTGTGTCTTAAGGTGTTATTTTACTAGGAACTCTACGGCTGTTTGTAACACTTATAGCAATAGCCCAATGGATTGATCGGAAAGAATAACTTTGAGGTGGTTTCGTACCCTACAATAATCTCTTCGTTTGTTCTCCGCTAGTAGTGACTTTGGAGTGACTCTTTGTTGCATGTTGAGGGATTGTTATATGATCCAATTATGTTATTATTGTTGAGAGAACTTGCACTAGTGAAAGTATGAGCCCTAGGCCTTGTTTCGAAGCATTGCAATACCGTTTTCGCTCACTTTTACCACTTGCTACCTTGCTGTTTTTATATTTTCAGATTATAAAAACCTATATCGACCATCCATATTGCACTTGTATCACCATCTCTTCGCCGAACTAGTGCACCTATACAATTTACCATTGTATTTGGTGTGTTGGGGACACAAGAGACTCTTTGTTATTTGGTTGCAGGGTTGTTTGAGAGAGACCATCTTTATCCTACGCCTCCCACGGATTGATAAACCTTAGGTCATCCACTTGAGGGAAATTTGCTACTGTCCTACAAACCTCTGCACTTGGAGGCCCAACTACATCTACAAGAAGAAGGTTGTGTAGTAGACATCAAGCTCTTTTCTGGCGCCGTTGCCGGGGAGGCGAGGTAAGCGGCACTAACACCCCGTCAACTAAGCTCTTTTCTGGCGCCGTTGCCGGGGAGATTAGTGCTTGAAGGTATATCTTTAGATCTTGCAATCGAATCTTTTAGTTTCTTGTTTTATAACTAGTTAGTTTAAAGAAAACTACAAAAAGAAAATGGAATTGAGGGTGCCTCATATGCTGCATCTTTTTAATGTCTTACATGAAAATAAGGATTTCGATAATTGTGCCAAAGTGTTACAAGAAGAATGCAATAAAAAATTTGGCATACAATCTTTGAATGATGAGCATGATTGCAATGTTGTTAGTATGAATTCTTTGAATATCCATGATGCTAATGATATGCAAAGCCACAAGCTTGGGGATGCTATGTTTGATGAAGATGATATTTTTAGTCCCCCAAGTTTTGATGAGCAAATTTATTATGATGATAGCATGCCTCCTATCTATGATGATTATTTTGATGACATGTATGCTATAAAGAATAATGATAACCATGAAACTTGTCAGCATGATTTTAATTTTCAATTCGATTATGCCTCACATGATAGTTATTTTGTTGAGTTTGCTCCCACTACTATTCATGAGAAGAAATTTGCTTATGTGGAGAGTAATAAAAAATCTATGCTTATGTATCATGAAAAGAATGGTTTATGTGATGGTTATATTGTTGATTTCATTCATGATGCTACTGAAAATTATTATGAGGGAGGAATATATGTTTGTAGGAATTGCAATAATATCAAGTTTCCTCTCTATGTGCTTAAAATCTTGAAGTTTTGCTTGTTTTGCTTTCCTATGCTAGTTGATTATTGTTCCCATAATTTATTTGTTAGTGAAATCCCTATGCATAGGAATTGGGTTAGACTTAAATGTGTTAGTCATATGCTTCATGATGCTCTCTTTGTGTTTCAGTTCTTATCTTTCATGTGAGCATCATTGAAATCACCATGCCTAGCTAAAAAGGCATTAAAGAAAAGCGCTTGTTGGGAGACAACCCAATATTTACCCTTACTGTTTTTGTGTGTTCACATGATTATGCTACTGTAATAATCATGTTTTATATATTTTGTTTCAATAAATTGCCAAGTAAGACCTTTAGGATAGCTTTCGGTGATAGTTGTGTTGATCCTGCTGAAAATCAGAAACTTTTGCACCTAGTAAATTAGTTTTTATAATTAATAGAAACGTGCTTTTGATCTGATTATTTTTTCTCTGGATTGGTACACAAATTTATCAGGTTTTCCTAATTTGGTAGGATTTTTGGAGTTACAGAAGTATTCTAGAGTTACAGATTACTACAGACTGTTCTGTTTTTGACAGATTCTGTTTTCTATGTGTTGTTTGCTTATTTTGTGAATCTATGAGTAGTATCGGAGTGTATGAACCATAGAGAAGTTGGAATACAGTACATATTACACCAATATGAATTTAGGATGAGTTCACAACAGTACCTAAGTGGTGGTTTTATTTTCTTATACTAACGGAGCTTACGAGTTTTCTGTTGAGTTTTCTGCTGTGAAGTTTTCAAGTTTTGGGTATAGATTCGATGGACTATGGAATAAGGAGTGGGAACAGCCTAAGCTTGGGGATTCCCAAGGCACCCCAAGGTAATATTCAAGGACAACTAAGAGCCTTAGCTTGGGGATGCCCCGGTTGACATCCCCTCTTTCGTCTTCGTTCATCAGTAACTTTACTTGGAGCTATATTTTTATTCACCACATGATATGTGTTTTGCTTGGAGCGTCATTTTGTTTTATTTTGCTGTTCTTGCTGTTTGAATAATATCCCAAGATCTTAAATTCTTAAATGTTAGAGAGTCTTCACATAGTTACATAATTATTCAACTACACATAGATCTTCACTTATATCTTTCGGAGTAGTTTGTCGTTTGCTCTAGTGCTTCACTTATATCTTTTAGAGAACAACGGTGGTTTTATTTTGAAGAAATTAATGAACTCTCATGCTTCACTTATATTATTTTGAGAGTCTTTTAGATCAGCATGGTAATTTTCTTTGGTTATGAATTTAGTCCTAATATGATGGGCATCCAAGAGGGACATAATAAAAACTTTCATATAAAGTGCATTGAATACTAAGAGAAGTTTGATTCCTTATGATTGTTTTGAGATATGAAGATGGTGATATTAGAGTCATGCTAGTGAGTAGTTGTGAATTTGAGAAATACTTGTGTTAAGGTTTGTGAGTCCCGTAGCATGCACGTATGGTGAACCCTTATGTAACGAAGTTGGAGCATGAGATATTTTTGATTGTCTTCCTTATGAGTGGCGGTCGGGGACGAGCGATGGTCTTTTCCTACCAATCTATCCCCCTAGGAGCATGCGCATAGTACTTTGTTTCGATGACTAATAGATTTTTGCAATAAGTATGTGAGTTCTTTAGGACTAATGTTGAGTCCATGAATTATACGCACTCTCACCTTTCCACCATTGCTAGCCTCTCTAGTACCGCGCAACATTCGCCGGTACCATAAATCCACCACATATCCTTCCTCAAAACAGCCACCATACCTACCTATCATGGCATTTCCATAGCCATTCCGAGATATATTGCCATGCAACTTTCCAATGTTCCGTTTATTATGACACGTTCCATCATTGTCATATTGCTTTGCATGATCATGTAGTTGACATCGTATTTGTGGCAAAGCCACCGTTCATAATTCTTTCATACATGTCAATCATGAGTCATTGCACATCCCGGTACACCGCCGGAGGCATTCATATAGAGTCATATTTTTGTTCTAGTATCGAGTTGTAATTTTTTGAGTTGTAAGTAAATAGAAGTTTGATGATCTTCATTATTAGAGCATTGTACCATGTGAGGAAATAAAAAAAGGGGAATAAAGGCCAAATAAAAAAAGGCCCAAAAAAATAAAAAAATTAAGAAAACAAAAAAATGAGAGAAAAAAGAGAGAAGGGGCAATGCTACTATCCTTTTACCACACTTGTGCTTCAAAGTAGCACCATGATCTTCATGATAGAGAGTCTCCTATGTTGTCACTTTCATATACTAGTGGGAATTTTTCATTATAGAACTTGGCTTGTATATTCCAACGATGGGCTTCCTCAAATGCCCGAAGTCTTCATGAGCAAGCAAGTTGGATGCACACCCACTTAGTTTGTTTTTAAGCTTTCATACACTTATAGCTCTAGTGCATCCGTTGCATGGCAATCCCTACTCACTCACATTGATATCTATTGATGGGAATCTCCATAGCCCGTTGATACTCCTAGTTGATGTGAGACTATCTCCCTCTTTTTGTCTTCTCCACAACCACCTTCTATTGCACCTATAGTGCTATGTCAACGGCTCACTCTCATGTATTGCGTGAAAGTTGAAAAGGTTTGAGAATGTTAAAAGTATGAAAAAATTGCTTGGCTTGTCATCGGGGTTGTGCATGGTTTGAGTATTTTCTGTGATGAAGATGGAGCATAGCCAGACTATATGATTTTGTAGGGACAAGATTTCTTTGGCCCTGTTATTTTGAGTAGACATAATTGCCTTGTTAGTATGCTTGAAGTATTATTGTTTTTATGTCAATATTAAACTTTTGTTTTGAATCTTATGGATATGAATATTCTTGCCACAATAAAGAAGATTACATTGATAAATATGTTAGGTAGCATTCCACATCAAAAATTATGTTTTTATCATTTACCTACTCGAGGACGAGCAGGAATTAAGCTTGGGGATGCTTGATATGGCTCCGACGTATCTATAATTTTTGATTGTTACATGCTATTATATTATCAATCTTGGATGTTTTATATGTGTTTATATGCTATTTTATATGATTTTTGGGACTAACCTATTAACCTAGAGCCAGTGCCAATTTCTGTTTTTTCCTTGTTTTTGAGTTTTACTGAAAAGGAATACCAAACGGAGTCCAATTGACGTGCCAATTTTTGATGATTTTTTATGGACCAAAAGAAGCCCCCGGAGTAAAAGAGTTGGGCCAGAAGAGTCCCGAACCATCCACGAGGGTGGAGGGCGCGCCCTACCCCCTGGGCGCGCCCCCTACCTCGTGGATGACTCGGAGACCCCCCTGACGTGAGACCAGGACCAAAAATTCCTATAAATACAGAAACCCCCGAAAAGAAACCTAGATCGGGAGTTCCGCCGCCGCAAGCCTATGTGACCACCAAAAACCCATCGGGCCTGTTCCAGCACCTTGCCGGAGGGGGGATCCATCACCGGTGGCCATCTTCATCATCCCGGCGCTCTCCATGACGAGGAGGGAGTAGTTCACCCTCGGGGATGATGGTATGTACCAGTAGCTATGTGTTTGATCTCTCTCTCTTGTGTTCTTGATATGGCACGATCTTGATTTACCGTGAGCTTTGCTATTATAGTTGGATCTTATGATGTTTCTCCCCCTCTATCTTCTTCTAATGGATTGATTTTTCCCTTTGAAGTTATCTTATCGGATTGAGTCTTTAAGGATTTGAGAACACTTGATGTATGTCTTGCATGTGCTTATCTGTGGTGACAATGGGATATTCATGTGATCCACTTGATGTATGTTTTGGTGATCAACTTGCGGGTTCAGTGACCTTGTGAACTTATAAATAGGGGTTGGCACATGTTTTCGTCTTGAATCTCCGGTAGAAACGCTGGGGCACTCTTTGAAGTTCTTTGTGTTGGTTGAATAGATGAATCTGAGATTGTGTGATGCATATCATATAATCATACCCATGGATACTTGAGGTGACATTGGAGTATCTAGGTGACATTAGTGTTTTGGTTGATTTGTGTCTTAAGGTGTTATTTTACTAGGAACTCTAGGGTTGTTTGTAACACTTATAGGAATAGCCCAATGGATTGATCGGAAAGAATAACTTTGAGGTGGTTTCGTACCCTACAATAATCTCTTCGTTTGTTCTCCGCTATTAGTGACTTTGGAGTGACTCTTTGTTGCATGTTGAGGGATTGTTATATGATCCAATTATGTTATTATTGTTGAGAGAACTTGCACTAGTGAAAGTATGAACCCTAGGCCTTGTTCCGAAGCATTGCAATACCATTTTTGCTCACTTTTACCACATGCTACCTTGCTGTTCTTATATTTTCAGATTATAAAAACCTATATCTACCATCCATATTGCACTTGTATCACCATCTCTTCGCCGAACTAGTGCACCTATACAATTTACCATTTTATTGGGTGTGTTGGGGACACAAGACACTCTTTGTTATTTGGTTGCAGGTTTGTTTGAGATAGACCATCTTCATCCTACGCCTCCCACGGATTGATAAACCTTAGGTCATCCACTTGAGGGAAATTTTCTACTGTCCTACAAGCCTCTGCACTTGGAGGCCCAACAATGTCTATAAGAATAAGGTTGTGTAGTAGACATCAACAAGCAATGTGACTAATGAGTTAGTTGCCGGATGATGTATTATGGAAGTAGTAAAGAGATTTCCCGATAACGAGATTGAACTAGGTATGTGGATACCGACGATCGAATCTCGGGCAAGTAACATACTGATGACAAAGGGAATAACATATGTTGTCATTACGGTACGACCGATAAAGATCTTCGTAGAATATGTAGGAACCAATATTGAGCATCTAGGTTCTGCTGTTGGTTATTGACCTGAGAGGTGTCTCGGTCATGTCTACATAGTTCTCAAACCCGTAGGGTCCGCACACTTAACGTTTGATGGCGATTTTGTATTATATCAGTTATGTGATTTGGTGACCGAATGTTGTTCGGAGTCCCGGATGAGATCACGAACATGACGAGGAGTCTTGAAATGGTCGAGAGGTAAAGATTCATATATAGGACGATGATATTCGGACACCAGTAGTGTTCTGGGGGTACCGGGTACATATCGGGTCACCAGAAGGGGTCCCGGGCATCCCCCTGGCAACTACATGGGCCTAATGGGCCAAGAAGGGGACATACCTGCCCCTAGGGGGCTGGTGCGCCCCATGTAGGCCGGAATAAGGGGGAAGGAAAGAGGAGAAGAGGGAAAGGAAGGGGAGGGATACGGCCTCCCCCTTCCTTCTCTCCTCCCTCCTCCTTCCTTCCCCCTCCGGATGAATATGGAAGGGGGGAGGCCGAATTGGGAGGCGCCCAAGTAGGATTCCTTCTACTTGGGGCACCCCCTTGGCTTCCTCTCCTCCCATCCAACCTATATATATGAGGGGGCGCACCGCTAGAACACAGGATTATCTGTTAGCCGTGTGCGGCGCCCCTCTCCACAGTTTACGCCTTCGGTCGTATTCACGTAGTGCTTAGGCGAAGCCCTATGCGGATTACTTCACCATCACCGTCACCATGCCGTAGTGCTGACGGAACTCTCCCTTGACACTTTCCTGGATCAAGAGTTCGAGGGACGTCATTGATCTGAACGTGTGCAGAACTCGGAGGTGCCGTACGTTCAATGCTTGATTGGTCGGAACAAGAAGAAGTTCGACTACATCAACCGCGTTGTAAAACGCTTCCGCTTTTGGTCTACGAGGGTACATGGACACACTCACCCCCTCTCGTTGTTATGCATCTCCTAGATAGATCTTTCGTGAGCATAGGAATTTTTTTGAAATTGCATGCTACGTTCCCCAACAACATTTGCTTAGCGGCACACGAACAGGACGCCATGACTTCCACCCGCGCCGGCGTGGCCACCTCTGGATCCGCCGGCCATGGATCTCCTACTAATGGTGAAAAGGGAGAGGAGAGGTGCAATAAATTGGTCTCAAATGTCTGGATCGACATGTCTGGACCATTTTTACCTTCCAACTGATGTCGCATATGTTCATGGACGCCTCCGAATCCTTGCAAAACGGATGCAAAGTTGGGGAGGTTTCTAAGAGTCTGGACCTCTTCCACGTAGGACGTCAAGAATGCTAACCCACCCAAAACCCCCACCAGGAGCCTACACATTGGGCCATATCCGCACTGTTTCTGCACCGAAACCTGCACACTCCCACCCTCTTCAGCCGATCATTGCCGCCCTCCACCCTGTTTTCGTCCTTTTGATTGTTCACCGCCGCATGGACCCAGTCATAGTGTTGATAGAGCCAGAGCGGGAGGATCCAAAGGTGGTGGCCGCCCGCAAGATCAACTCGGTGAATCGCGATGAGTGTAGCCTCGTCCAAAGGAGCAAGGAGAAAGCGGCTTTGGCAGGCGGCAACCCACCACCTCCTGAGAAGGTCGGCGGGCTGACACGGGGGCCCGACCAAGGATGGTGGTACCTACACCAATACACTCACCAGCGGAGATGCGGCCACCGTAATACTACGCCGACACATACCTCGCTCATCAACGCGAGGTGACTTCAAGTATGGAAAAGTGGATGACTCCCAACCAGAGATGGACATCGAGCAACCATGCACATACGCCGAGCAGATGGGCCTTGATTCGGACGATTGGTTGGTCGGTTCTAACCTAAAGAAGAATGGAAGGGGAGAGAGTTTCAACATGAGGGAGGACAAATTGTTGTGTGATGTTTGGTTGGGCACCAGCGTTGACCTGTTTCCAGGCACGAAGCAAAGAGGCTCAACCTTTTGGTCGAATGTATATACTTGCTTCCATGAGCACAAAAACTTTGATCCCTACCACACATAAATGATCCAAGATTGTACACCAAAATCGCTCACCCATTGATGATACACCATCCAAGAGACCATAAGCAAGTATTGCGGCCATCTTAGGACACTCATAAAGCGGTGGCCAAGTATTGTGCAAATCTCCGTGCAAGTAAGTTGTTCTATGTGTTGGTCATTTGGCCGGATATGCTCCATGTGTTGGTCATTTGGCCAGATATGCAACTTGTGTTTTGCTAGCCCTCCTGTGTGGTAACATTGTACTAGAAGGCAGAGAAGATTCTCATGCGTTGTTGGTTGAAGTTGAATGGACAACCCATGTGGCGCCTACCAATTGCCTATGTTGTCAAGTCCGTCGACATCACTAATGAAGACGAAGATGCTGATTCAACCGACCCAACAAAAGGAGAGCTAGCGAAGAAGGTCAAAAGAGGATTCGGGGAGGAGTGGGAGGAGAAGGAGAAGTGAGAAGGGATGGCGACCAAGATGACGAAGAAGTTCGAGGACATGATGATGAAGGAGGAAGCATGCGTCAAGTGACGTGATGATACGTCTCCAACATATATATAATTTTTTGTTGTTCCAAGCTATTATGTTATAAATCTTGGATGTTTTATATGCATTATTATGCTATTTTATATCATCTTTTGGGACTGATCTATTAACCTAGTGCCCGGTGCGAGTTTTTGTTTTCCCTTGTTTTTGTTTGTACAGAAAATCAATACCAAACGGAGTCCAAATGGAACGAAACTTTTTGACGATTTTTCTTGGACCACAAGACACCCTGGAAGCTTTGGGAGGAGGTCAGAAGGGCCACGAGGTAGCGACAAGCTCAGGGGGCACGCCCTCCAAGATTGTGCCCCCCCGTAGCTCTTCTAACCCTAATTCTTCTTCTATAAATACCAAATATTCACGGAAGATCACACGACACAACAAAAATACTTTTCCGCCACCACAAGTTTCTGCCTTCATGAGATCCCATCTGGGGACCTGTTCCGATACTCCACCGGGGGGGGGGGGATTCGACCACAGAGGGCTTCTAACCTTGTTTCCCTGCCGATGATGTGTGAGTAGTTTACCACAGACCTATGAGTCCATAGTTTTTAACTAGATGGCTTCTTCTCTCTCTCTCTCTCTCTTTGATCTCCAATACAATGTTCTCCTCGATGTTCTTAGAGATCTATTCGATGTAATCTTCTCTGTGCGTTTGTTGAGATCCGATTAATTGTGGGTTTATGATATGGTTATCTATGAATATTATTTGAGTCTCCTCTGAACTCTTTTATGCATGATTTATACAGCTTTGTATTTATCTCCGATCTATTGATTTGGTTTGGCCAACTAGATTGATTTTACTTGCAATGCGAGAGGTGCTTTGTAATGGGTTCAATCTTGCGGTGCTCAATCCTAGTGACAGAAGGGGACATGTGTTGGGGAACGTAGTATTTCAAAAAATTTACCTACGATCACGCAAGATATATCTAGGAGATGCATAACAATGAGCAGGGAGAGTGTGTCTATGTACTCCTCATAGACCGAAGACAGAAGCGTTTAGTAACGCGGTTGATGTAGTCGAACATCTTCGCGATCCAACCGATCCAAGTGCCGAACGCACGGCACCTCCGCGATCAGCACACGTTCAGCTCGATGATGTCCCTCGAACTCTTGATCCAGTTGAGGCCGAGGGAGAGTTTCGTCAGCACGACGGCGTGGTGACGTGATGATGAAGTTCACCGGCGCAGGGCTTCGCCTAAGCACTACGACAATATGACCGAGGTGTGTAACTGTGGAGGGGGCACCGCACACGGCAAAAAGATCAACTTGTGTGTCTTTGGGGTTCCCCCTTGCCCCTGTTTTATAAAGGAGGGGAGGAGGAGGAGGTCGGCACTAGCGCGTGCCCCGTGGGGGGAGTCCTACTAGGACTCCAAGTCCAATTCGAACCCCACCTTCCTTTTACCGGAGAGGGAAAGGGGGAAGAAGAGGGAGAAGGAGAAGGAAAGGGGGGCGCCACCCCTTCCCTATACCAATTCGGACTCCTCCCTTGTGGGCTGGTTAGCCTCCCTCTTATGGCCCATATGGCACATATCTTCCACGGGGGGGTTCCGGTAACCCCTCCGGTACTCCGGTATGTACCCGATACACTTTAGAACCCTTCCGGTGTCTGAATACTACCTTCCAATATATCAATCTTTACCTCTCGACCATTTCGAGACTCCTCGTCATGTCTGTGACCTCATCCGGGACTCCGAACAAACTTCGGTTCATCAAAACACATAACTCATAACACAAATTGTCATCGAACGTTAAGCGTGCGGACCCTACGGGTTCGAGAACTATGTAGACATGACCGAGACACATCTCCGGTCAATAACCAATAGTGGAACCTGGATGCTCATATTGGCTCCTACATATTCTACGAAGATCTTTATCGGTTAAACCACATAACAACATACATGGTTCCCTTTGTCATCGGTATGTTACTTGCCCGAGATTCGATGATTGGTATCATCATACCTAGTTCAATCTCGTTACCGGCAAATCTCTTTACTTGTTCCGTAATGCGTCATCCCGTGACTAACTCATTAGTGACATTGCTTGCAAGGCTTATAGTGATGTGCATTACCGAGAGGGCCCAGAGATACCTCTCCGATACACGGAGTGACAAATCCTAATCTCGATCTATGCCAACCCAAGAAACACCTTCGGAGACATCTGTAGAGCATCTTTATAATCACCCAGTTATGTTGCGACGTTTGATAGCACACAATGCGTTCCTCCGGTATTCGGGAGTTGCATAATCTCATAGTTAGAGGAATATGTATAAGTCATGATGCAAGCAATAGCAATAAAACTTAACGATCATTACGCTAAGCTAATGTATGGGTCTTGTCCATCAGATCATTCTCTAATGATGTGATCCGGTTCATCAAATGACAACACATGTCTATGGTTAGGAAACATAACCATCTTTGATTAATGAGCTAGTCAAGTAGAGGCATACTAGGGACACTCCGTTTTGTCTATGTATTCACACATCTACTAAGTTTCCGATTAATACAATTCTAGCATGAATAATAAAAATTTCTCATGATATAAGGAAATATAAATAACAACTTCATTATTGCCTCTAGGGCATATTTCCTTCAGTCCCCCACTTGCACTAGAGTCAATAATCTAGTTCACATCGCCATGTGATTTAACACCAATAGTTCACATCGCCATGTGACTAATACCCAAAGGGTTTTACTAGAGTCAATAATCTAGTTCACATCGCTATGTGATTAACACCCAAAGAGTACTAAGGTGTGATCATGTTTTGCTTGTGAGAGAAGCTTAGTCAATAGGTCTGTCACATTCAGAGCCGTATGTATTTTGCAAATTTTCTATGTCTATAATGCTCTGCATGGAGATACTCTGGTTAATTGCTCCCACTTTCAATATGTATCTAGCTTGAGAGTCAGAGTCATCCGGATCGGTGTAAAAGCTTGCATCGGTGTAACTCTTTACGGCGAACTCTTTATCACCTCCATAACCGAGAAATATCTCCTTAGTCTTCTCAGGATAATTTCGACCGCTGCCAAGTGATCCACTCCTGGATCTATATCGTACCCTCTTGCCAAACTCATAGTGATGTACACATTAGGTTTGGTATGCAGCATAGCATACTTTATAGAACCTATGGCTGAGGCATAGGGAATGACTTTCATTCTCTTTCTATTTTCTGCCGTGGTCGTGTTTTGAGTCTTACTCTACTTTACACCTTGCAATACAGGCAAGAAGTCCTTCTTTGACTGTTCCATTTTGAACTACTTCAAAAATCTTGTGAAGGTATGTACTCATTGAAAAATCTTATCAAGCATCTTGATCTATCTCTATAGATCTTGATGCCCAATATGTAAGCAGCTTCACCGAGGTCTTTCTTTGAAAAATTCCTTTCAAACACTCCTTTATGCTTTCCAGAAAATTCTACATCATTTCCGATCAACAATATGTCAGTCACATATACTTATCAGAAAGGCTGTAGTGCTCCCACTCACTTTCTTGTAAATACAAGCTTCACCACAAGTCCGTATAAAACTATATGCTTTGATCAACTTATCAAAGCGTATATTCCAACTCCGAGATGCTTGCACCAGTCCATAGATGGATCGCTGGAGCTTGCACATTTTGTTAGCACCTTTAGGATTAACAAAACCTTCTAGTTGTATCATATACAACTCTTCTTTAATAAATCCATTAAGGAATTCAGTTTTGATATCCATTTGTTAGATTTCATAAAATGTGGCAATTTCTAACATGATTCGGACAAACTTTAAGCACGGATACGAGTGAGAAAATCTCATCGTAGGCAACATCTTGAATTTGTCAAAAACCCTTTTCAACAAGTCGAGCTTTGTAGATAGTAACACTACCATCAGCGTCCATCTTCCTCTTGAAGATCCATTTATTCTCAATGTCTTGCCGATCATCGGGCAAGTTCACCAAAGTCCACACTTTGTTCTCATACATGGATTCTATCTCAACTTTCATGGCCTCAAGCCATCTACCGGAATCTGGGCTCATCATTGCTTCCTCATAGTTCGTAGGTTCATCATGGTCTAGCAACATGACTTCCAGAACAGGATTACCATACCACTCTAGTGTGGATGATACTCTAGTTGACCTACGAGTTCGGTAGTAACTTGATCTGAAGTTTCATGATCATCATCATTAACTTCCTCACTAATTGGTGTAGGCATCACTAGAACTGTTTTCAGTGATGAGCTACTTTCCAATTCGAGAGAAGGTACAATTACCTCATCAAGTTCTTCTTTCCTCCCACTCAATTCTTTCGATAGAAACTCCCTCTCTAGAAAGGATCCACTCTTAGCAACAAATATCTTGCCTTCGGATCTGTGATAGAAGGTGTACCCAACTGTTTCTTTTGGGCATCCTATGAAGACACACTTCTCCAATTTGGGTTTAAGCTTATCAGGCTAAAACTTTTTCACATAAGCATCGCAACCCCAAACTTTAAGAAACAACAGCTTGGGTTTCTTGCTAAACCACAGTTCATACGGTGTCGTCTCAACGGATTTTTAGACGGTGCCCTATTTAACGTGAATGCAACTGTCTCTAATGCATAACTGAAAACGATAGTGGTAATTCGGTAAGAGACATCATAGATCGCACCATATCTAATAAAGTACGGTTACAACGTTTGGACACACCATTACACTGTGGTGTTCCAAATGGCGTGAGGTGCGAAACTATTCCACATTGTTTCAAATGAAGCCAAACTCGCAACTCAAATATTCGCCTCCGCGATCAGATCGTAGAAATTTCATTTTCTTGTAACGATGATTCTCAATTTCACTCAAAAATTCTTTGAACTTTTCAAATGTTTCAGACTTGTGTTTCATTAAGTAGATATACCCATATCTGCTCAAATCATCTGTGAAGGTCAGAAAATAACGATACCCGCCGCGAGCCTCAACACTCATCGGACCGCATACATCGGTACGTATTATTTCCAATAAGTCAGTGGCTCGTTCCATTGTTCCGGAGAATGGAGTCTTAGTCATCTTGCCCATGAGGCATGGTTCGCAAGAATCAAGTGATTCATAATCAAGTGATTCCAAAAGCCCACCAGCATGGAGTTTCTTCATGCGCTTTCCACCAATATGACCTAAACGGCAGTTCCACAAATAAGTTGCACTATCATTATTAACCTTGCATCTTTTGGCTTAAATATCATGAATATGTGTATCACTAAAATTGAGATCGAGTAAACCATTCACCTTGGGTGTATGACCATAGAAGGTTTTATTCATCTAAACAGAATAACAATTATTCTTTGACTTAAATGAATAACCGTATTGCAATAAACATGATCCAATCATATTATGCTCAACGCAAACACCAAATAACATTTATTTTAGGTTCAACACTAATCCCGAAGGTACAGGGAGTGTGCGATGGTGGTCTTATCAACCTTGGAATCACTTCCAACACACATCTTCACCTTGCCGTCAACCAGTCTCTGTTCATTTTATAACTCCTGTTTCAAGTTACTAAACATAGAAATTGAACCAGTATCAAATACCCAGGGGCTACTATGAATACTGTTAAAGTACACATCAATAACATGTATATCATATATAATTTTGTTCACTTTGCCATCCTTCTTATCCGCCAAGTATTTGGGGTAGTTCCGCTTCTAGTGGTCATTTCCTTTGCAGTAGAAGCACTCGGTTTCAGGCTTGGGTCTAGCTTTGGGCTTCTTCATGGGAGTGACAACTTCCTTGTCATTCTTCTTGAAGTTCCCTTTCTTTCCCTTGCCCTTTTACTTGAAACTAGTGGTCTTGTCAACCATCAACACTTGATGCTTTTCTTGATTTCTACCTTCACCGATTTCAGCATCGCGAAGAGCTCGGGGAATCGTTTTTGTCATCCCTTGCATATTATAGTTCATCACGAAATTCCATTAACTTGGTGATAGTGACTAGAGAACTCTGTCAATCACTATCTTATCTGGAAGTTTAAGTCCCACCTGATTCAAGCGATTGTAGTACTCAGACAATCTGAGCACATGCTCACTGATTGAGCTATTCTCCTCCATTTTGTAGGCAAAAATACTTGTCAAAGGTCTCATACCTCTCGACTCGGGCATGAGTCTGAAATACCAATTTCAACTCTTGCAACATCTCATATGCTCCATGGCGTTTCAAAACATTTTTGAAGTCCCGGTTCTAAGCTGTAAAGCATGGTGCACTAAACTATCAAGTAGTCATCATACCGAGCTTGTCAAACGTTCATAACATTTGCATTTGCTCCTGCAATAGTTCTGTCACCTAGCGGTGCGTCAAGGACATAATTCTTCTGTGCAGCAATGAGGATAATCCTCAGATCACGTACCAAGTCCGCATCATTGCTACTATCAACTTTCAAGTTAGTTTTCTCTAGAACATATCATTAATAAAACGGGGAAGCTATACGCGAGCAATTGATCTACAACATAGATATGCAAATACTATCAGGACTAAGTTCATGATAAATTTAAGTTCAATTAATCATGTTACTTAAGAACTCCCACTTAGATAGACATCATCCTAGTCATCTAAATGATCACGTGATCCATATCAACTAAAGCATGTCCGATCATCACGTGAGATGGAGTAGCTTTCAATGGTGAACATCACTATGTTGATCATATCTAATATATGGTTCATGTTTGACCTTTCGGTCTCAGTGTTCCGAGGCAAAACTGGCTTGCACCCGTTGTATGTGAACGTAGAGCTTATCACACCCGATCATCACGTGGTGTCTCAACACAAAGAACTGTCACAACGGTGCATACTCAGGGAGAACACTTATACCTTGAAATTTTAGTAAGGGATCATCTCATAATACTACCGTCATACTAAGAAAAATAAGATGCATAAAAGATAAACATCACATGCAATCAAAATATGTGACATGATATGGCCATCATCATCTTGTGCCTTTGATCTCCATCTCCAAAGTACCGTCATGATCTCCATCGTCACCGGCATGACACCATGATCTCCATCATCTTGATCTTTATCAACGTGCCGTCACATGGTCCTCTCTCCAACTATTGCTTTTGCAACTATTACTATCGCATAGCGATAAAGTAAAGCAATTGTATGGCGCTTGCATATTTTGCAATAAAGAGACAACCATAAGGTTCCTGCCAGTTCCGATAGCTTTAACAAAACATGATCATCTCATACAACAATTTATATCTCATCACGTCTTGACCATATCACATCACAACATGCCCTGCAAAAACAGGTTAGACGTCCTCTACTTTGTTGTTGGAAGTTTTACATGGCTGCTACGGGCTTCTAGCAAGAACCGTTCTTACCTACGCATCAAAACCACAATGATTTTTTGTCAAGTGTGATGTTTTAACCTTCAACAAGGACTGTGCGTCGTCAAACTCGATTCAACTAAAGCTGGAGAAACAAACACCCACTAGCCACCTGTGTGCGAAGCACGGCAGTAGAACCAGTCTCATGAACGCGGTCATGTAATGTCGGTCTAGGCCGCTTCATCCAACAATACCGTCGAATCAAAGTATGACAAGCTGGTAAGAAATATGACTATTATCACCCACAACTCTTTGTGTTCTACTCGTGCATATAACATCTACGCATAGACCTGGCTCGGATGCCACTATTGGGGAACACAGTATTCCAAAAAACTTACCTACGCTCACGCAAGATCTATCTAGGAGATGCATAGCAACAAGCAGGGAGAGTGTGTCTATGTGCCCTCATAGACCGAAAGCGGATGCGTTTAGTAACGCGGTTGATGTAGTCGAACGCCTTCGCGATCCAACTGATCCAAGTGCCAAACGCACGGCACCTCCGCGATCAGCCCACGTTCAGCTCGATGACATCCCTCGAACTCTTGATCTAGTTGAGGCCGAGGGAGAATTTCATCAGCACGACGGCGTGGTGACGGTGATGATGAAGTTCACCGGCGCAAGACTTCGCCTAAGCACTACGACGATATGACCGAGGTGTGTAACTGTGGAGGGGGGCACCGCACACGGCGAAAAGATCAACTTGTGTGTCTTTGGGGTGCCCCCTGCCCCTGTATATAAAGGAGGGGAGGAGGAGGAGCCTGCCCTAGGGCGCGCCCCATGCCCAATTCGGACCCCCCTTCCTTTTACCAGAGAGGAAAAGGGGGGAAGGAGAGGGAGAAGGAGAAGGAAAGGGGGGCGCCACCCCCTTCCCTACTCCAATTCGGCCTCCTCCCTTGTGGGGGGTGCACCAGCCCCTTGTGGGCTGGTTAGCCTCCCTCTTATGGCCCATATGGCCCATATCTTTCACCGGGGGGTTCCGGTAACCCCTCCGGTACTCCGGTATGTACCCGATACACTTCGGAACCCTTCCGGTGTCTGAATAATACCTTCTAGTATATCAATCTTTACCTCTCAACCATTTCAGGACTCCTCGTAATGTCCGTGATCTCATTCGGGACTCCGATCAAACTTTGGTTCGTCAAAACACATAACTCATAATACAAATCGTCATCGAACGTTAAGCGTGCGGACCCTCGAGAACTATGAAGACATGACCAAGACACATCTCCGGTCAATAACCAATAGCAGAACCTGGATGCTCATATTGGCTCCTACATATTCTGTGAAGATCTTTATCGGTCAAACCGCATAACAACATATGTTGTTCCCTTTGTCATCGGTATGTTACTTGCCCGAGATTCGATCGTCGGTATCATCATACCTAGTTCAATCTCGTTACCGGAAAGTCTCTTTACTCGTTCCGTAATGCATCATCCCATAACTAACTCATTAGTCACATTGCTTGCAAGGCTTATAGTGATGTGCATTACCGAGAGGGCCCAGAGATACCTCTACGATACACAGAGTGACAAATCCTAATCTCGATCTATGCCAACCCAACAAACACCTTCGGAGACATCTGTAGAGTATCTTTATAATCACCTAGTTACGTTGTGACGTTTGATAGCACACAAGGTGTTCCTACGGTATTCGGGAGTTGCATAATCACATAACCAGAGGAACATGTATAACACATGATGAAAGCAATATCAATAAAACTGATCGATCATTATGCTAAGCTAATGGATGGATCTTGTCCATCACATCATTTTCTAATGATGTGATCCCGTTCATCGCATGACAACACACGTCTATGGTCAGGAAACATAACCATCTTTGATTAACGAGCTAGTCAAGTAGAGGCATACAAAGGACACTCTGTTTTGTCTATGTATTCACACATGTACTAAGTTTCTGGTTAATACAATTCTAGCATGAATAATAAACATTTATCATGATATAAGGAAATATAAATAACAACTTCATTACTGCCTCTAGGGCATATTTCCTTCAACATGACATGTATTTGTATTGTTGCCATTAAGGATAAAAAGATGGCGTTTGTTCATATTGATTGGATCTATCCTTCTACATCATCTCATCTTGCTTAAGGCGTTATTCCGTTCTTGTTAACTTCATACAGTCGAGGCATGCTGGATAGCGGTTGACGTGTGGAGTAATAGTAGTAGATGCATGCCGGAGTCGGTCTACTTGTCTCAGACGTGAGTCCTATATACATGATCATTGCCTTAGTTATCTTCATAACTATGTGCTTTCCTACCAATTGCTCAACAGTAAAATTTTTACCCACCGTATGCTTTCTTTCAAGAAAGAAGCCTCTAGTGAAAACTATGGCCCCCGGGTCTATGTTTCATCATATTATTTTCAGATCTATAAAATCAAAAACACAAAAATACCTTGTTGCAATTTATTTACTTTTATTTTATTTCACACTTTTACTTATCTTTTATATCTATCACTATCAGATCTCATCCTTGCAAGTAACCGTGAAGGATTGACAACCCCTTTATCGCGTTGGGTGCAAGTATTTGTTTGTTTGTGTAGGTGCAATTATTGGAGACTTGTGTATTCCTCCTACTGGATTGATACCTTGGTTGTTAACTGAGGGAAATACTTATATCTAGTTTCCTGCATCACCCTTTCCTCTTCAAGGGAAAAACCAACGCAAGCTCAAGAAGTAGCAGGAAGAATTTCTAGCGCCGTTGCCGAGGAGGATCTACATCAAGCCTACCAAGTACTTATCATAAACTCTAATCTCTTGCATTTACTTTATTTTCCATTTGCCTCTCGTTTTCCTCTCCCCACTTCAAAAATGTTTTAGAAAAATAAAAATATATTTGCCATTTTATTTGCATTCTTTCCGTTTGCCTTTTCATTTGCCTTTATGTCTTACTTAGTTTGTTTGCTTGTTCGCTTGGCATAATGCTATGTTTATTCCAAATCAGAAGCAAAAACTTTATGAATCCTCATCCACTTGGTAAACTTTTTAAAATATCCAACTATCATGAACCAATTGCTAGTGAGTTGAGTGCGCAAGATTATCTTTATGAAGTTTTGCTTGAAATTCGTGAATTTGAAAATTGTGATGAAGTGCTAAAGGAGGAAATTTATGTAGTGACTCATGATAACTCTTTGAATGAAAAACATGATTGCAATAGGGTTATTATAGATTCTATTAATGTCAATTGTGCTAATAATATGCAAAACCCCAAGCTTGGGGATGCTAATTTTGATATGTCCACTACTTATTGCAACGATCCTGATTGGGTGATTCTTCGTATGATCTTGAAAATTTATTGAAGCCTCATGATGAATATATTTGCGACAATATTGAAAGTGGTTTGGAAGAGTTCCAACTTTAGGTAATAATGATCCCACTACTTTGGAGAATGATCAATCTTATGAATTTTTTGATAAAATTGGGCTTGGAGAGGTCATGACATTATTTGATGATAATTCCACTATTTTGTAAGAGTGTCAACTTTGCATGCATGTGGATCGTGTAGATAATATGTTATGTGATAGATATATTGTTGAATTTGAATATGATCCACATGTAATTATTATGCGAGAGGGAAATTGTAAGTGCATCTAGTGCCACCCCTAGTTGGTTTTGGAGTATTGACGGCAAACTTGGTTGAGGGACTAATGTGTTTGCGAGAATTGCAGGATAACATAGGTAGTAGTCCCTTATTGATTCGGTTTACCTACCAGAAATGGCCCCTAAAAATGTGTGAAGACATTGAAGACAATGGTGGTTCATGAAGATTCACGATGAAGACTATGACATGTGAAGACATTCACTTGAAGACTGTGGAGTGCGAAGACATAGTTGTTTCGTAGTTTCCTTTTCTTCTTTGTTGAGTCATAGGAACCGTCGCACTATTAAGTGGGGTCCAAGTGAACAAAGTCAGAGTGACTGATGTGATGCTCAACCAAAATCCTATGTCTTTGAGCGAAGACAATGAGAGCAAATCTTATCCAGAGCTGGATGAGTCAGCTTTGCTTGTAGCCCAAGTAAAGCTGCCGCGTGTGTTTGAAATTCGACCGTTGGACACGTGTCGGTTCTTTAGTGACCCAGGGTCATTTCAGACAAATCAGGTTGGGTTGCCTCGTGGCTATAAATAGCCCACCCTCTGCACCATAAATTGGTGGTTGCTCAGAGTTAGTGCACGGCTTTTGTCGTTTGAGAGCAACCCACCTCCGAAGCATTTGAGAGAGAGATCCTTGCGAGGACAAAGCCCAAAACACCCAGAGCCAAAGAGTGTTAGGCATCAATGAAGTCTTTCTATTTGCATGACCTGAAGACTTGTTACACTTGAGGTCTTTGAATCCTCCAGCCGGTTAGGCGTCGCGTTCTGGGCATCCAAGAGCCATTGTGGATTGCCGGTGAATGAAGTTTGTGAAGGTTTGGAAGTCTACCTTGAAGACTTCCCAGAGTGATTGGGCAAGGACTGGGTGTCCTTAGCTCAAGGGGAATAAGGTGAAGATGCGGTCTTCTGAGTTCAATCTCAGCCTCCCTAACCAGAGGTACAGTTGTCACAACAACTAGAACTGGTTTACCAAATCCTTGTCTTCACCAAGCAACTGGTTCTATCCCCCACTTCCCTTTACTTTACTGTTTGTCTTCGTGAAGTCATTGCTTGCTTGTCTGATCTGATTGACTTCACTGAGTGAAGACTATTTCCTGTTTGGCTTCATACTATCTTCCATCCTGATCCATACTACCTAGCTGCTGATAGTCTTCGTGCCTTCACTACATTGCCCACTTGACTATGGCTTGTCTAGTGTAGTCTATCTTCCGCTGCATATCAATAGGTTCATTTCATTTGTTTGTCTTCAAAGACCTCGTGTTTTGAGGACTTCAATAAAAATCGCCTATTCACCCCCCTCTAGTCGATAACTAGCACTTACAATTGGTATCAGAGCAAGGTGATCCCTTGTTCTGTGTGATTTGGTTTAACCACCTGGAGTTTTAGCTATGTCGACTGCAGGGATAATCAAGGTCTCCGCTGCATGCCCAGTCTTCGATGGCACTGATTACGCCTACTAGAAGAATAAGATGCGCATGCATCTTGAAGCCATTGACGTCGACCTCTGGTATGTCATCAAGACAGGCGTTCCCAAGGTCGGTGAAGGTGTCACGGCTACTGACGTCAAGAGGTTCATTCAACCGGATTCGACCGCCAAGAACATCATCTGTGGTCATCTGACCAAAGGATAGTATGGCCTTGTGAGTGCACTGGAAACTGCGAAGCTAGTCTGGGACTGGCTCTCCAAGGTCAATGAAGGCGTCTCAACTCAGAGAGACTCAAATATTGATGTTCTTCGCAACCTCTTGAATCACTTCAAGAGAAACGACAATGAGAATGTCTAGCTCACATTGGATCGCCTCACTAATATCACAAATGAGCTTCGCACTCTTGGCGCCACTGAGATCACCAAGCACGAAATCATCAAGAAGCTCCTGAGATCACTTGACAGTTCATTTGACACCCAGGCCCTGATGATACAAGAACGTCCTGACTTCAAAGATCTCGATCCTTCTGACATACTTGAGAGGCTCAACACACATGAGTTCCAGTTATCTAAGAAGATAGACATCTAAGGCCCCAACTATGGCCGAACCCGAGGTTTGAAGGCAAAGGTTGTTTCCTCATCTGAAGAAGAATCTGACTATAGTTCTGGGGATCCTGAAGACATTGGAAAGGAGCTAGCTATGCTCGTGTAGAATTTCCAGAAGTTCTCCAAGAAGAATCGCTTCGGAAAGTCTTCAAGATGTAGCTCAAGAAATGATGAGGCTTCCACTCATGACCACGAGAAGAGAACATGCCACAAATGCAAGAAGCCTGGCCACTAATCTCTGAGTGTCCTCAATGGGACAAGGAATCTATTAAGAAGAAGAAGAAGTGCAAGGAATATGATTCTGACGACAAGAAGAATAAATCCTCAAAGTCTTCTTCCAAGTATTCATCAAAGTCTTCGTCTCACAAGAAGAGCTCATCTAGCTAGCAAGGCGCGTGTGTTTGTTGGCAAGGAGATGGATTCATAGGAGGAGTCTACTTCTGAGGAGGCGGAGGTGGAGTCTGAGGAGGAGTCCGATTCAGGCATGGCAAACCTGGCTCTAGCTTCGGCTTACGTCGCCAAGTCCATCTTCAACACCGAAGACAATGGCCACGTCGCCGACGCTGAAGCCGATGATGAGGATGACTCTGCTCCGACCTGCTGCTTCATGGCACGTGGTGCCAAGGTAAACTCACGCAATGCTTACTTTCAAACATCCAGTGAAGATGACTCTGAATGTGAATCCAAACCTAGCTAAAAGAGACTTGCTAAACTTGCAACTGAACAACAAACTGCTATGGAACATATTCAAAAGTTGCTAGACAAAAGCGATGACATGTTGGGCGCAGAAATGAATCGAACTTAGTCCTTAATTGAAGACATAAAAATCTTCATGTTAAGTACGAAGAACTTGAAAGTCGTCATGAAACTATCTGAGCTACTCACGAGAAGCTTTCCTATGATTATCTTCAAAGGAAGCAAGATGTCGAAGATATTGGCCATGGGTAGCCTCATCTGCCCCCATGGCATTTCAAGACATCAGGGCCAACTGCGCCCCTCAAGCCTCAAAGATTGGTCGCCGCCTTCTCGTGGCCGGCTGGTCCTGGCGGCCGGCTGCCGGAAGGCGAAGGACCCCATAAGATGGCCATGAAGCGGGCCGACTCCTAGCAAGCGACCTCCAGAGAGGCCGGCTTCTAGCAGGCGGCTTCAGGCGCCCTCAAAGTCTGCACCATCTTAAGCACGATGGGACGGGGCGTGGCTACAGCGAAGTATGCCACCCCCCGAATCCGGGGCGGGTCGTGGCCACAGTGCGTCGTACCAACCGGAGATCTCCTGCACGGCGCGGCACTGTGGCCCCTCTACCCGTGACATCACCTACGCCAAAAGGGACCATGCTCCCATGACGGGTTGTCGGTACGGCCCATAGGCGGTGGGTCTTACCTGTCAGAAAAAAGCCAGAAGGCGGCAACCACGCACCAGTCGGCATGAGGGGAAGCCGCCCCCCAGAAGGCAGTCCCCCTGCCTAGGAGTTTGTGCGCCATTAACCAGAAAAGATGGGGAATGTCTACAGTGAATGCCCTCCTGGCGGAGGGACTCTAGCCACGCCTTCCCCGACAAAGCAGGAGTCATTAGAAGTACGGCTACAGTGATGAGTAGCCGGCAAGACCCGCGAGCGGCGGGCGTGGCCTGTCGGCCAAGTACAAGACAGCCGGCGGGGCCCACCAGTCGGGGGGCCCAGCAGCCAGCGGAGAAGCCGGCCGCAAGAGACACTGACGGCCTGGTGAGGGAGTCCAGGATTAAGGGGTCCTCGGACAGCCGGTCTATATACTTTGGCCGGACTGTTGGACTATGAAGATACAGGATTGAAGACTTCGTCCCGTATCCGGATGGGACTCTCCTTTGCATGGAAGGCAAGCTTGGAGATTCAGATATGAAGATTCCTTTCCCTGTAACCGACTCTGTGTAACCCTAGCCCCATCCGGTGTCTATATAAACCGGAGGGTTTAGTCCGTAGGAGAAAGAACAATCATAACCATAGGCTAGCTTCTAGGGTTTAGCCTCTACGATCTCGTGGTAGATCTACTCTTGTAATACTCATATCATCAAGATCAATCAAGCAGGAAGTAGGGTATTACCTCCATTGAGAGGGCCCGAACCTGGGTAAACATTGTGTCACCCGCCTCCTGTTACCATTAGCCTTAGACGCACAGTTCGAGACCCCCTACCCGAGATCCACCGGTTT
This sequence comes from Triticum aestivum, assembly GCF_018294505.1. Classification (NCBI taxonomy): domain Eukaryota; kingdom Viridiplantae; phylum Streptophyta; class Magnoliopsida; order Poales; family Poaceae; genus Triticum; species Triticum aestivum. The sequence goes on from NC_057799.1 coordinate 455,078,524, forward strand.
TGACACCGACATTGGTGCTTTATTGAGAGTTCCACTGTGTCGCCACCATAAGGCTTGATGGCTCCTTCAATCACATACAACAACGCCGTCCAGGGTGAAGTTTTTCTCCCCGGACAGATCTTCATATTCGGCGGCTTCGCACTGCGGGCTAACTCGTTTGGCCATCTGGAGCAGATCGACAGCTACGCCCCTGGCCATCAGGTCAGGTTTGGAAGCTTGAACTACACCGCCGACATTCGCGGAGACTTGATCCTCGACGGATTCGAGCCTATGACAGCCGCGCCCTGCCGCCACGATGAGCATGACCTAAATCTGTCATCAGATGGTGTGCGGGAGATTGCACCTGTAACCGCACTAGCCCTAGATCCAGAGCAGAGCGCGCCATCCGAGGACGGGAGGCTCAACCCTGCCACGGAAGCCGCGGACTCAACGACGCTAGTGCCGAATACCGACCTGACCTCCAACGAGGCCCGTGTCATCGGAACCTCGGACTTGTCTCCGGCTACAGGCTCCGAATCGTGTGAATCTACGCCCGCCGAATCTGACCGGGCGCCGATCTTAGAGTTCAGCTCCGCGGATATCTTCCAACACTCACCCCTAGGCAACGTGTTGAACTCATTAAAGTCTCTCTCCTTGTCAGGAGATTCCTGGCCGAACTATGTCCGGCCTGAGTGGGAAGTGGACAATGAAGGACATTGTTGCCCACCCACAACCCACTTGATAGCCACTGTCGACGATTTAACCGACATTCTTGATTTTGACTCCGAAGACATCGACGGTATGGACGATGATGCCGGAGAAGAACAGGAACCACCGCCCACAGGGCACTGGAGAGCCACCTCCTCATACGAAATATACATGGTAGATACACGCAAAGAAGACAATGGCACAAAAAGGACCCAGTCGAGGATAAAACTCCTGGAAAGCAGCCAAAGCACCGACGTCAGCGGCGCCCCTCAAAACCACGCCATGGTAAAAATAGTGATACCGGCACAAGAGGGCATCACACCCCGGATGACGCTGAAGACAATATGGAAACCACGGACCTAGCAATGGAGCTAACGAGCAAGCTGATAGCAAACACAGTTCGGGGCCCCTGTCCGATCACACCGATGCTGAAGACTCCAATTACCAACCTGTCTCCGAAGAGGAGAGCAGTCGGGGTGACGATGCATTCATCGTCCCGGAAGAACAATTGGAACAAGAGCACCTCCACCAGAGACTTATTGCTACGGCGAGGAGCTTGAAAAAGCAGAAGCAACGGCTTAAAGCTGCACAGGGTACGCTCAATGATAAATGGAACGAAGTGCTCGACACTGAGGAAAAATACGGCGGTAATCGCCAAATAAATAGTTACCCCAAACGCAAACTGCTGCCCGAATTCGACGACGATGATATCGCACCCATACCGCCGAATAACAATACGGCTAATCAGCCAGGCCGACCACCTCGTAATCGAGGCAGAGCGACCAACAACGCCGCGCACATGACCGCACCCCGTACCCATAAAGGAAAGGAGGTCGCAACCCAGAACCAGAAACACGATCTACGTGAGGACTTGGCCAAAAGAGCTGGCGGAACCTGGTCCATCTATGGATCCAGGGAACGCGTTCCCACACAGGATCAGGGCCATCAAATCAAATACGTAGGCAACTTACAAGTTCAGAACCAACACCAAACACTACAACCGTCGGACCCGCGCCGCAACACAGCCAAATATAGGGGTGCGGCACACCCCTTGTGCTTCACCGATGAGGTGCTAGAACATGAATTCCCAGACGGGTTTAAACCCGTGAACATCGAGGCATACGACGGAACGACAGACCCTGCGGTCTGGATAGAAGACTTTATTCTTCACATCCACATGGCTCGTGGAGACGATCTCCACGCCATCAAATACCTACCCCTCAAGCTAAAAGGACTAGCTCGGCACTGGCTGAAAAGCCTCCCCAAAAATTCCATTGGAAGCTAGGAAGAACTTGTGGACGCTTTCAGGGCCAATTTCCAAGTGACCTATGTCCAACCTCCGGATGAAGACGATCTAAGTCACATAACCCAACAACCCAGAGAGTCAGCCCATAAGCTTTGGAACCGGTTTCTCAAGAAGAACCAAATCGTCGATTGCCCGGACGCCGAAGCCTTAGCAGCTTTCAAGCACAGTGTTCGGGACGAATGGCTGGCCAGACACCTAGGCCAGGAAAAGCCAAGGACAATGGCAGGCTTAACTACACTAATGACCCGCTTTTGCGTGGGAGAGGACAACTGGTTGGCCCGTAGGAACACCAGCGACCCTGGCACATATGAAGTCAGGGATGGCAATGGAAAGCCACGACGAAATAAAAACAAACGTTGGAAAAACGGAGAAAGCCCGGACAATATAGCGGTAAACGCCGGATTTAGGGGCTCCAGACACGGTCAACGGAAAAAGTCACTTAAAGGCAGCAGAGATGGTCCGTCTAGCCTAGATAAAATCCTCGAAAGATCCTGCCAAATTCATGGCACCCCAGACAAACCAGCTAATCATACCAATAGAGATTGTTGGGTCTTCAAGCAGGCCGGCATGCTCAATGTCGAACACAAGGGGAAGGGACCACAAAGCGAAGACGAGGATGAATCTCGCCAGCCGAATATGGGGGGACAAAAGAAATTTCCACCTGAGGTTAAAACAGTGAACATGATTTATGTCACTCATATCCCAAAGAGGGAGCGCAAACGCGCACTCCGAGATGTATATGCTATAGAGCCTATCGCCCCCAAATTCAACCCATGGTCGGCCTGTCCGATCACTTTCGATCGCAGGGATCATCCAACTAGTATCCGTCACGGGGGCTCGGCTGCCTTAGTGCTCGACCCAATAATTGATGGATACCACCTCACCTGAGTCCTCATGGACGGCGGCAGTAGCCTCAATCTGATATATCAGGACACTGTCCGCAAGATGGGATTGACCCGTCAAGAATCTAGCAAAGCAGCACTACCTTTAAAGGAGTAATACCAGGCGTAGAGGCCTGCTGCACGGGCACCCTAACACTGGATGTAGTCTTCGGCTCCCCCGACAGCTTTCAAAGCGAGGAGCTAATCTTCGACATTGCTCCGTTCCGAAGTGGTTCTCACGCACTACTCGGACGAATGGCCTTCGCCCGTTTCAATGCAGTCCCGCACTACGCGTATCTTAAGCTCAAGATGCCTGGGCCGCGTGGCGTTATCACGGTTAGCGGAAGTATAGAGCGCTCTCTTCGTACAGAAGAATATGCGGTGGCTCTGGTAGCCGAAGCTCAAAGCTGCCTCTTTAAACCAAACAGCTCATCGGTCCTCAAGACCGTGGACACAGCTAAACATGTTCGGTGTACACCTACGTGTAAAAGCTCAGATAAACCCGCGCTTATTTAGCAGGCCTGCCCCAATAGATCGCCCCATAAGGAGACTGTACATACTTCCGGTATACATAAATATACACTCAAAATTCCTTGGGTAGCGCTGGAGGCACCCTCCACGTAATAAGTTCATAGTTTGGCTCGACCCTATTCGGACTCAAGAAGCTACAGTTCACGGTTCATTAAAACCAACAAATTAGACACACGGCTGTACCAGATTCTTTCACCTGGTTCTCTCTTCTTTACAGATCGGCCATCATGACATACCCTTCAAGGACACGGCACAACAGAGACAAAGGCGCAGACGTGCAGCAGGGCCCCGTTTCAAGGTTTCTCTTTAGATTAAGACCCTGTGTAAACCTTTTTTCTTATTTTTATCTCTTGTTGTTGCATACCCTCCTGGCATATAAAACGCCATGGATATGGGCAGTACTTGCGAACTTAAGATTCGCCGTACTAAATTGGATGCGATAGAAGCAGCCAAACAGTGCACTTTGAGAACTATATTCTCACCACAGGTGCTCTCTCCTCACGGCGGGTCGTAGCACGTACCTTGAATTTAGGGTTAATTACTGGGGGCTGTACCCAGCCCGGTATGTATTGAACAGTCCGAATACTCTCGGGAGTGTTCGGCGTCGCGAGTTTCGGCCTTATATGCATCAGCTCCGAATCATGTCTTGGGTCAATAGTTGGGTTTGCCCAGCTCCTGGTTGGCTACCATACATTCCGTTCTATCGACTAAGGTGGCCAAGGAAGAACTACTGCGATTGTGCCCTGGTTCATCCGGATTCGCACCTCAGTAGAGAAAGCCAAAAACTGACTGTCATGATAAGGCGAGAGCTGGTCAACCACTCGATGACTCAGCGGAATCTTCGCAATTCCTCCGCATTAACGAAGGACCGGTTTCTTGGTCATGTATGTATACGCACCGTATTCGGATAAACGCGGACATACCAGGGGCTATATAGTAGCCCCACCGTCAAACTCCTATGGCTAAGTGAAAGTGTTAAAGCTCTATAGTCTGATGGCCTAGTTCGACGCACTAACACCTCCTTAAGCGGAACAAGACGTTGGGTCAAGTGTGATCAATTGCTTTTCCGAACACCCCCGTGTTATACGCGAGGGGGCCGAAGCCGATGACTGCAAACTTTCAGGTTAAATAAATATATACATAACGGCCGTACAGGAGGCACTAAAATACTTTACGGGCAAAAGTATAAACACAACCTTCATTATCATAAGCATTCTTTTTACAATTCAGATACATCTTACTCGAACATAACATTCTTCGAGCACTAACCCTCTATCAAGCGGGCACCCTCTAATACTTCTTCAAAATATTGATCTGGCGTGTCCTTACCCTCGGGCGGACCACCCATCACAATATCGGTGGCCTTCATCTTCGTGCAATACATCTTCACGTGGGCAAGGGCCATCCGTGCACCTTCTATGCACGTTGATCGCTTGACAGCGTCGATATGCGACACTGCATGAACAAGTTGCTGCACTAAACCAAAATAATTGTTCGCAGTTGCTCCCCCAGGCCACAGCTGGTCCACGACAGCCTTCATGGCAAGTCCGGATATCCTGTGGAGCTCGGCCAATTCGGCCATCTGCTCATTCAATAGCAGCGGACGCCTTGGCATGCTAAACTGCGACCAGAAAAGCCGTTCCGCTTCATGGCCTTCTTGGGCCTGGAAAAACTGCATCGCATCAGAAGCACTCTTTGATAAGTTCAAATATGCATTCGGAGAACTCCACATTTGATCAAGCGGGGAATACTTCAGATCGCTGAACTTAGTTCGTAATAAAAAGGGCTTCCCAGCCGCGATCTCCCCGGCTTGCCAGATCTCCTCCCGTGCCGCTCTGGCCTCTGAGCCGGTTTCCTTTGCCGCTTGTAAGGCCTTCTCGAGGTCTGCCGCTTTCTCTTTGGTCTCTTTCTCGAGAAGCGCATATTTGCTAGCGACATCCCTTCGCTCAAGCGCCATGTTGGATATTTTCTCCTCACTCAGGCGATGAGCAGCCTGTTCGGCTTTTAATTCACCAACGGCCTTCTCGGCAGCCGTGTTGCTTATCCTGGATTGCTCCTTGGCTCGGGCAAGCTCAGCCCGAAGGGTCTCCACGGCGGTAGCACCATCTTTAGTCAAGCATACTATAAATTCCAGTATCATGCTCTAATTTCTACTCACTGACCGCCTACAATACATACCTTGCGCTTCATCAAGTCGCTTGTTCACGAGCGTGATGTCCTCATCTGCCACGTCAAGTTGCCGCTTCAGTTCGGCAAATTGGGCAGCCCACGCATTGGCCGAGGCCGCAGCCGCCTGTATACAAATTAGAACAGTTATTACCTGAGCATATTTATCTTTTGATCCTTTGATCATCACAAGTTGGTGGCCAACCAAAGTCTCAGGGGCTACTATCTATACAAAGTGCACATTGCGTCCACAGCACAAAACAAGAATCTACATTACGTACCTCAAAGCCTCTTAGCAGGCTCTTAAAAGCTTCATTCAACCCTCTTTATGCGGACGAAATCCTCTCAATCACCGTACCCATTAAGGTACGATGTTCCTCTGAGATAGGCGCTTGCCGCAAAAGATCCGTCCATGTGTCCGGTTGTATATCGGATGGTCCGGGGCTTTTGTTATTGGTCTCTCTAGGAGCCGAACACCCCAGACCTCGGGCGGCCGAAGAGTCATCTTCTAGCCTGGTGCCCCTTCGCGGGTCGGGAGAAATCCTCCGGGACGACACCTCAGGGTCGTCCGCCTTATGGGGCGGGGAAGTATGGGGCGGCGTTTCGCTCTCCATCATCTCCGAAAGAAGATCCCCCGAGGACGAAGATTGTTGAGGAAGGCTATAGGCCGAACTGCAAAACATACGTTTTAAAACATTACCCTTACAATAGGCAAAGAACGGGGTTTGCTTATTAAAAACCATTGTTCACTTATGGTTCGGCTGAGGGCTGGCCCCCTTGGGGGCACTGTGCGGCAATATCGCCTCCCGAATTCGAGCCCCCTGATAAGGATTTCTTCCCTTGCTTGGAAGCCTCTGCCTTCAAGTCTTCGGGAGCGGCTCTTATCTTCCCGTTGGGGGAGGGAATGATAGATTCTCCTCCCTGTTCACCCTCCGACACGGGGGTTCCGATTTCCCCGGATACAGTGCGTGATGCACCTCCGGTATGATTGCCGCTTTGGGCCTCTACACTCCTTTCCTTTCCTTCCCTTGACGGCACTTGATAGGGTGCCGGAGCCAGCATTCTGGTTAACACTGGGTCCGCCGAGTTTTCGGGAAGAGGGGCCAAACACCTGATCCTCTCCGCCTTCCTTACCCAACCCTGGCAGAGTTTGGTTTTCTCAGTTTTGTTATGAGAAACTTAAGCTAAAAACGTGTTCGGAAATTGAGTACTTACCGGGGAATCCGGATGGTTGCAGTCGAGGCCTGCGTCCTTTGTGGTGTCCGGATACCTTTTTCGTGACCCGAAGACTAATTCATACATCCCTTCGAGCGTTGTGCCGAAGAAACACTGAATTGTTCGCGGTCCTTCCGGATTGAATTCCCACATACGGATAGGTCGGCGCTGGCATGGCAAGGCCCGACAGACTAACATAACTTGGATTACCTTGACAAGGTCGATGTCCTTATTAATAAGGTCTCGAATGCGGCTTTGCAGTATTTGAACTTCGTCCGGCGATCCCCAGTCCAGCCCCTTGTTGACCCACGATGCAAGCTGTGGCGGAGGGCCGGGTCGGAAGGCTGGTGAAGCTACCCACTTGGTACCACGGGGCTCTGTGATATAAAACCACTCTCGTTGCCATAGGCGGGAAGTTGCGGTAAAGGAACCCTTTGGCCAGACGACGCCGTCTGATTTGCTTATGAGAGCGCCTCCGCACTCTGCGTGCCCCCCGTCTATTATCCTCGGCCTTACATCGAAGGTCTTGAGCCACAAGCTGAAGTGTGGGGAGATACGGAGGAAGGACTCACATACGATAATAAACGATGAGAGGTGAAGGAGTGAGTCCGGAGCTAGATCATGGAAATCTAGTCCGTAGTAAAACAGGAGCCCTCGAACGAAGGGATTGAGGGAGAAGCCTAACCCCAGAAGGAAGTGAGGGATGAATACGACCCTCTCATTAGATCTAGGAGAAGGGATAACGTCCCCTGGTGTAGGAAGCCTGTGAAGGATTTCCGCAATCAAGTACCTCGCCTCCATGAGCTTCTTGATATCCTCCTCGGTGACAGAGGAAGCCGTCCACCGGCCCTGAAAGCTGGATCCGGACATGGCCTGAGGTTCGAAGCGACTAGTTAAGCCTTGGGTGGTGGAGCTCGAGGTAGGAGGAGGTGGGAGTAGTATAGAAGGGAAAGGCGGGTCTTGGCCTCCTTAAAAATATGACGAATATCAAACGTCCCCTACGTGGCCTTAAAACATGCCTATTCCCAAGGAATCATACCAACAGGACGGTTGGGTTACCCATGTCCGTGTTGATGAGAATCCCGTGATAAGGGGACACGATCTCCGCTTCGACAAGACGTGCCAATAAAACCGCCTCGCCAAGCGTGAAGCAGCAGACCAGAAAAACAATTCGAATTAATGGCAGGACGAGGACGTAATGTTATGCTGTAACAGTTGTCAGCGGATACAGGATTGTCCTCGGAAAGACGGACTGTTGGACTATGAAGATACATGATTGAAGACTTCGTCCCGTGCCCGGATGGGACTCTCCTTTGCATGGAAGGCAAGCTTGGCGATTCGGATATGAAGATTCCTTTCCCTATAACCGACTCTGTGTAACCCTAGCCCCCTCCGGTGTCTATATAAACTGGAGGGTTAGTCCGTAGGAAAAAGAACAATCATAACCATAGGCTATCTTCTAGGGTTTAGCATCTACGATCTCGTGGTAGATCTACTCTTCTAATACTCATATCATCAAGATCAATCAAGCAGGAAGTAGGGTATTACCTCCATCGAGAGGGCCCGAACCTGGGTAAATCCTGTGTCCCCCGCCTCCTGTTACCATTAGCCTTAGACGCACAGTTCGGGACCCCCTACCCGAGATCCGCCGGTTTTGACACCGACACGTGGGCCTACACCCAGCCAGTTTACCATTGTACCCCTAGGGGGTAGGCCTATATAAACCCCCCTAGACACCCATGCAAAGGGTTCAGACCCTTAGACTACACAACCAGACACACAGAGAGAGGAGAGAGCTAGCCCTGCCCTTCTTCCTCCTCTAGCAAACAGCTCAAGGAGCAACTTGTAGCTACTTGTTGAGATAGTGATCATGCGGAGACCCTGCAGAGTAGGACTAGGGGTGTTATCTCCTAGGAGACCCCCGAACTTGGGTAAGTTCGCCATCATACGTGTCTACGCCTCATCCCGCTTCCTGGCACCGGCGACGTCTTACTATCCCCCACCATGATAAGCCACCCGTTGGCATATGTCACACCAAAACCCCGACATTTGGCGAACACTATGGGGCTAGGTGCACCGTCATCCGGAGATCTATTATGGACGGGAAACCTCTTCCTTACTAGCGAGCGCAGCTAGCCCGGCACACCAGACGGCGTTTGCGCCGACGCACTGCAACGCACGGAGGTCGCCTGCGCGGCGAGCTGCCTCGCTGACCTTGTTGGTGAAATCCGCCTCTCCGACAAGCCTGCATCTGACACAGGCACAGACGGCCCCGTGAGCCGCCTCATTGGCCTCCTCGACCAGCTCCACATCGCCAACGAGCCAGCCTCTGACCTGGAGTCGATCGGCTCCACCGACCCAATGCTCGTCGACTCCGACACGGCGTCACTCGACCCGTTCCCCACCAACGTGGTGGTCATCGACGACCCTCTCCATTGCACCGATAGCGGCGGCAGCACCTTCATGGAGGTGCTCGTCATCAGCCACGATGGAGCTTCTGGCGACGGCACCCGAGATCCGCTTGAGGCGACGCCGACGCCGAGACGTTGGAAGCTCGTCGCGTCCTGCTCGTCGAGAGCGCCAAGAAGCTGGCCAGCATGAGACACCTCTTGGAGGCTTACCAGCGCGAGATGGACTGCGCTGTAGGAGGCACGCCAGATCCTGGCGGGCCCAGCCGTATCGGCACGGTCCGGCAACACGGCGCGGCCATTGCCAACATGTTCGGGGCAGACCGCCCTGTCTACACCACGCCAAGGGAAAACATACGAGCTGCCCAGGCGGCAGCAGATGAGCTGAACAACCTCGAGGGCGACGAGCGTCGCCACATGACGGAGCGCGTCCAGTGGCTCATTGACACGGCTGCCGAGCAGCAAGAGGCCGGCTGCCGTGCCGAAGCACCCAACCAGCGGAACGACGACCCGCCTCTTCACCGAGATCAAGGCGCTACATCTCGGACGCTGACTGGTGGCGCCCGCGGACGACGAGACAATGAGTCAGCTGCAAGCCGCAGCCGGACGCACATCACCATCGAGCGCGACCAAGACGGCCGCCCACGAGAAGTGGAACGACCGGGCGACTATCAGCCTCCCAGCGCAGAGAAAGGCGCGTCTCCCCGCCGCCTATTGATCACCTGAGTCTCGGTGGCCGGCTTGGCCCTCAAGATGGAATCGGAAAACGATGCTCGCCACCGGATCGACCGCCTCAATCGATCCCTGGCGCTAGAAGAAGAAGACGCGCTGAGCCCGCCTTGTTTCGGCCCCCGCATCCGTGACGAACCCTTCCCCAAAGGGTTAATGTCCCAAGAGACACGCCCAAGTACACCGGCTCCGTGAAGCCGGAAGACTGGTTGGTCGACTACTCCATAGCCGTCAGCATAGCAAATGGCACAAAGCGCGTTGCCGTGAAGTACGTTCCGCTTATGCTCCAGGGCACTGCCCGGACATGGCTGAACAGCCTGAAGCCCCGCAGAATCAACGGCTGGGTAGATTTCACTGAAGGCTTCGTCCGCAACTTCACCAGCACATACAAGTGGCCGCCCAAGCCCCGCCAGCTCCCTTTGTGCGTTCAAGGCCCCACCGAATTGACTCGTGACTATCTCACGCGCTGGGTCGAGCTGCGCAACTCTTGCGAAGGCGTGCACGAGGTGGAGGCTATCGAGTACTTCACAGCCGGGTGCAGAGAAGGCACCCTGCTCAAGTACAAACTTCTCCATGACAAGCCGGCAACCCTTGACGAGCTGCTAATCATAGCAGACAAGTATGCCACGGCCGACTCCTCCATGAAGACGGAGATTCAAGTTGATGCATCTGCCAAAGTGGCTACTCAGGTCCCTCGGACTCCGGCTGGTGACACCAGTCGGCGTCAGCAACAAAACGACAACAAGCGCAAGGCACCACAGCTAGCATCCACCAGCCGGCAAGTGGCGCCAGTCGAAGACCAGCAGCCGGAGGGGCAGCCTGCTCCCAAGCGTTAGAGAGGCGGCAAGCCGAATTGGTTGCCCGCCTTCTCCTATGAGTAAACCCTTGATGCACCCTGCAAGTTCCACAGCGGCGCGAAGCCGTCCAACCATATCACTTGGAAGTGTCACTGGCTCACCCAAATCGCCAAGGGTGAATGGTTGCTGCCTCCTCCGCCTGCTGGCCAGCCGCCGCCTCCTCCTCCGCAGCAGGCGGCCCGGCCAGTAGCCGCCATCCAAGATGAGTTCCCCGAAGAACAAGGAGCCTACGTCGCCTTCGCCAGTGTGGCTGATGACAGGCGCAGCCGACGCCTGTAGTCTCGAGAGGTGAACGCTCTAGCTTCTGAGGCCCCAGAGTTCATGCACTGGTCAGAAAGGCCGATTAGTTGGAGCCGAGCCGACCACTTGGAAGTAATGCCTTCTCCAGGTTCTTACGCTCTGGTGTTGGATGCCACCTTCGCTACAGAGGCGTGCGATTCGCCTCTCCCGAATCCTGGTAGATGGCGGTAGCTACATCAACATGTTTTACTGCGATACCATGGAGAAGTTGAACATCAAACAGAAAAAGCTCCAGCCCAGTCGGACTGTCTTCCATGGCATAGTACCCGGCCTCTCGCACTCACCAATCGGAAAGATCAAGATAGATGTCCTCTTTGGAAAGAAAGATCATTTCCGCCGAGAGCCCATCAGGTTTGAAGTAGTTGACCTTGAGAGCCCCTATCATGCACTGCTTGGCTGACCTGCCCTGGCCAAATTCATGGCAGTACCGCACTATGCTTACCTCAAGATGAAGATGCCAAGCACCAAAGGGATCCTTACCATCTCTGGAGATTACGAGAAGTCCTCCGCATGTGTGGCCGCTAGCAGTCGGCTGGCCGAGTCCCTTGTGATCGCTGCCGAGAAGCAACTCCTTGCCGGGCCGTGGCCATGGCCGACAAGCAGCCGAACATGTCCCCAGATCCCAAGGAGTCAGAAGCTGAAGGATCCTTCAAGCCGGCCAAGGAGACCAAGAATATACCATTGGACCCAGAGCACCCGGAGAGGTACGCTGTTGTAGGTGCAAACCTCGACAGCAAATAGGAAAGCGAGCTCATCGATTTCCTCCGTGAGAATCGGGACATCTTTGCATGGTCTCCTAAGGACATTCCGGGTGTTCCGACGAATCTCGCCGAGCACAAGCTACACGTCCGACCTGAGGCCAAGCTGGTCAAGCAACCCCTCCGCCGCCTGTCGGAAAAGAAGAGAAGAATTGTTGGTGAAGTGATAGCCCGGCTCCCAGCAGCCGGCTTCATTATGGAGGTATTCTATCCAGATTGGCTGGCCAACCCAGTCCTTATACTAAAGAAGAACAACAAGTGGCGCATGTGCATTGATTATACCAGCCTCAACAAAGCTTGCCCCAAAGATCCATTTTCCTTACCACGGATTGACCAAGTAATAGACTCCACAGCCGGATGCGAGCTATTGAGTTTTTTGGATGAATATTCAGGGTACCACCAAATCAAGTTGAACCCGGCTGATAGGCTGAACACCTCTTTCATCACACCATTCGGAGCCTTCTGCTACCTGACGGTGACGTTCGGCTTGAGGAATGTCGGCGCCACATTTCAGCATTGCATGCAGAAGTGCCTCCTCAACCCGCTCGGCAGAAACGCCCACGTCTATGTGGACGATGTTGTGGTGAAGACGGAGAAGCATGGGACCCTTCTAGAAGATCTCAAGGAAACCTTTGAAAATCTGCGGTGATTTCAGATCAAGCTCAACCTAGAGAAGTGCGTGTTCGGAGTACTAGCCGGCCAGCTCCTCGGTTTCTTGTTCTCTGAACGCGGCATCGAGTGCAATCCTGTGAAAATCAAGGCCATCGAGAGGATGGAGAAGCCTACCCGGCTGAGAGACGTCCAGAAGTTTACCGGATGCTTGGCATCCATCAGCCGCTTCATCAGTCGGCTAGGCGAGAAGGCCCTTCCTGTAACGCCCACGATGCGGCTATATCTCCCACGTGTCGAGGCACGACTTAGAGGCATAACTGCATAGTGGTTTTGTCGCAAGAAGGGTCATCTTCACACAATCCCATGTAATGAACAAGAATGGGATAAAGATTTGGCTTACAATCGCCACTTCACACAATACATGAATATAAATCATACATCATCCGAAATACAGACATATATAGACCGACTACGGTCAAAATCCAGATGAAAATAAGACAACCCCAAATGCTAGATCCCCGATCGTCCCAACTGGGCTCCACTAGTGATCATCAGGAAAAGACACATAGTACCGACCATGTTCCTCGTCGAACTCCCACTTGAGATCGACCCCATCGTCTGCACTGGCATCGTCAGCACCTGCAACTGTTTTTGTAGAATCTGTGAGTCACGGGGACTCAGCAATCTCACACCCGCGAGATCAAGACTATTTAAGCTTATAGGAAAGGAAGGTGTTATAAGGTGGAGCTGCAGCGGCAATAAGCATATATGGTGGCTAACATACGCGAAAGAGAGCGAGAAGAGAAGCAACGGAGCAGTCGTCAACTAGCAATGACCAAGAAGTGATCCTGAACTCCTACTCACGTCAAACATAACTCAGACCGTGTTCACTTCCCGGGCTCCGCCGAGAAGAGACCATCATGGCTACACACGCAGTTGATGTATTTTAATTGGGTCAAGTGACAAGTCTCTACAACCGGACATTAACAAATTCCCATCTGCCTCATAACCGCGGGCACGGCTTTCGAAAGATAATACCCTGCAGGGGTGTCCCAACTTAGCCCATCATAAGCTCTCACGGTCAACGAAGGATAAACCTTCTCCCGGAAAAACCCGATCAGTCTCGGAATCCCGGTTTACAAGACATTTTGACAATGGTAAAACAAGACCAGCAAAGCCGCCCGAATGTGCCGACAAATCCCGATAGGAGCTGCACATATCTCGTTCTCAGGGCACACCGGATGAGACATCCTACGAGTAAAACCAGACCTCAAGTTTCCAGGAGGGGGCCCCGCAGTCTACTCAGTTCGGACCAACACTCGAAGGAGCACTGGCCCGGGGGGGGGTTAAAATAAAGATGACCCTCGGGCTCGCGAAAACCCGGGGGAAAAGGCTTAGGTGGCAAATGGTAAAACCAGGGTTGGGCCTTGCTGGAGGAGTTTTATTCAAGGCGAACTGTCAAGGGGGTCCCATAAATCACCCGACCGTGTAAGGAACGCAAACTCAAGGAACATAATCCCGGTATATCAGTAACTAGGGTGGCAAGAGTGGAACAAAACACCAGGCATAAGGCCGAGCCTTCCACCCTTAACCAAAATATATAGATGCATTAATTAAATAAGAGATATTGTGATATCCCAACATATCCATGTTCCGACATGGAACAAAGTTCAACATCACCTGCAACTAGCAACGCTATAAGAGGGGCTGAGCAAAAGCGATAACTTAGCCAAACAACGGTTTGCTAGGAAAGGATGGTTAGAGGCTGACATGGCAATATGGGAGACATGATATAACAAGTGATAGGTAGCGGAGCATGACAATAGAGCGAACAACTAGCAAAGCAAAGATAGAAGTGATTTCGAGGGGTGGTCATCTTGCCTGCAAGGTTCTCAGAGTTGTCGAAAGCTTGATCCTCGTAAGCGTACTCAACAGGTTCTTCGTAAATGAACTCATCTCCCGGCTCTACCCAAGACAAGAACACAAGCAACGGAACTACAATCAATCACGAGAAATGCACAAGCAACATGATGCAAAACATGTATGATATGCAAGATATGATATGCGATGCATATGCGTGCTCCGGAAGGAAAATGATGAACAAGGCAGTAAATTGGAAAACCAAGCATGCCTCTGGAAAGGTGAGATGATTTCGGTCGAAATCGATATAAAGATCATCGGAAACGGATGCACGGTTTGCAAATGGCAAGCAAAACAAGAATGACACGAATATGCGATTAACAGCATGATAGCACTTAAAATGCAACAAGCAACAATGATACAGCACTCCAACATAGCAACAAAGCATATGACAGTAATATAGAGGAGATGCTTGACAAAAGATGAACACTGAGCTACGGCTAGATCACAACATATCAAGCTCAAACAAGCATGGAAAAAGTGCAAAAGATAACAGGTTCACAGACTTGGTGAAATACTGGACATGGCAGAAACATCATCAGGTAGCAATGTTCAGAGCACGAAATCAACATGCTACAGGAACTTAACATAGCAAAATAAGGCATGGAAGTGTTCTACTAAATGCACATGACAAAAGTCCCTTACGGACCCTAGGACAAAAAGGAACAGAAGATATGATGGCAAGCATGTAAACATAGCAAGTTTCGTTAACAGGTTTCAGACTTAATAATATGTAGGCCTCTTTGTGAGCTTGATGCACTCACTACAGAGCAATGCACTACACACCAAGCACACCTACAGCAAGATGGCATGTTTTGGAAGCTATCCATGGCAAGAGAAAAAGCATAGCATGGATGGATCAACTACAATAAGCTTGGAAAAATTGCATATCATGTTAAGAATCTCCCAGAAATATTTTATAGCAAACGTAGAGCAAGATTGAGTCATGCTATGGTACTCCATAATTGCAAACAAGGGCAGGAATGGATCAATTACAACTATAGCTACAAAACATCCTTACTGAACCTCTCCAAAATATGCATGGATCTCTCTGTAGCATCAAGTTTACATGGCAACAAAATAACAGCAGACGAGGACTTGAGAAATCACCGTCCCTGAAATTAGAAACATTACGGAGCCTACTTTGCATGCTTTTGCTAGTCACCACAGAGATCACAAAAATACACGGACTACACCACTGGAAAGATGGCATGGCATACTTTAAAACACATGTAGATCTTATGCTCATAAGATGCACAGATTAAATGATACAAAAATGACAAATCTCCAAGTTCTGATAAGAACCGGCAAATAACAGCAATTAGCCCTCTTCCAACAGAGATTTGGGCATCAAGATGACCTCTAATGACCATGGTCCAATTGGACAAAACGTAGAGCATCACGAGACGAACAATTTGACATATTACACGCGCGAATCGGAGCTACATGCACGGAGTTACGCACTGAGAAACATGGGTACATATTGTGAGAAAAAAAGGACTGGAAATCGGGAAACGGGAAGTCAACGCTCACAGAGGGGCGATCCAGATCTGAGCACGGGAGCTCGGCTCGGGCTCGTCCTCGGCCTCGCCAGCGATGGCCGGAGGAGAGGGAAGGAGGCGGCGGCGACCGGAGCTCGTGGGAGGAGGAGGCCGGCGGGGTCGGCCGCGGTGGCTCGCCGGGCC
>NC_057799.1:455095203-455118115 GCF_018294505.1 Triticum aestivum
CGTGGGCCGAACGGGCCGCGGCGGAGGGAGGTGGCCGGGTGCCACGTGGCGGCGCCCGATTCGCTGGACGCGGCGGCGGAGATGTCCGGCGGACGCCGGACACGTCCGGTGGCGGCGGGGGAAGGAGCTAGGGTTTGATCTGAGATTCGTTTCGGGAGGGGATGCTCTTTTATAGCTAGAGGGAGCTAGGAGGCTCCAAACGAGGTCCGGTTTTCGCCCACACGATCGTGATCGAACGACCTAGAGCATGGAAGAGAGTTTGGTGGGTTTTGGGCTGGTTTTAGAGGGGGTTTTGCGGGACACTCAAATGGACATGACGGATGCCCGGTTAACCGTTGGAGTACCAAACGACCTCCAAATGGAACGAAACTTGACCGGTGGTCTCCGGGTGGTATATTAAGGCCACTTGACAAGCCTCGGTCCATTCCGAGAAAGTTTGAAACCCGCACACGAAAGAAAACAAGAGGGGTGCACCGGAGGAGATAGGAGCCCCGGATTGCAAAACGGACAACGGGGAAAATGCTCGAATGCAAGAGACGAACACGTATGCAAATGCAATGCGCATGATGACATGATATGAAAATGCATGACATGAAAAAATGCAAAACGAAAAACAAAACCCGACCACGGAGGGAATATCATATCACATAGCCGAAAATGGCAAGAGTCGGAGTTACAAATATGGCAAGTTACATGCGGGGTGTTACAACACTCCACCACTACGAGAGGATCTCGTCCCGAGATCTAGGACTGAAAGAACTCCGGATATTCGGAACGGAGATGGTCCTCGCGTTCCCAGGTGGCTTCCCGGTCGGAATGGTGCGACCACTTCACTTTCAGGAATTTGATTGACTTGTTGCAAGTCTTGCGCTTAGTTTCTTCAAGAATAGCAACGGGGTGCTCATGATAAGACAAATCTTCTTGGAGGTCAATCTCTTCGAAGTTGATAGTGCGCTCAGGCGTCTTGAAGCACTTGCGAAGCTGTGACACGTGGAACACATCGTGCACGTTCGCGAAGTTGGAAGGAAGCTCAAGTTGATAGGCGAGGTCTACTCTTTTGCCAATGATCTTGAAAGGACCCACGTCTCTAGGGGGAAGCTCCCCTTTGATACCGAAGCGACGAGTGCCTTTCATTGGAGAGACGCGGAGGTAGACATGGTCTCCGATCTCGAAAGCCAAATCACGATGCTTACTATCATAGTAGCTCTTCTGGCGCGATTGCGCGGCTTTGAGATTATCACGGATGGCTTTACACATTTCTTCAGCTTCAGTGATTAAGTCATTGCCAAGAAGTTGGCGTTCACCAGTCTCTGACCAATTGAGAGGAGTACGGCACTTTCTGCCATAGAGAATCTCGAATGGGGCCTTGCCTGAACTCGCTTGGAAACTGTTGTTGTAGGAGAATTCAGCATATGGAAGACAATCTTCCCATTTCATGCCAAAGGAAATGACACAAGCCTTGAGCATATCTTCAAGAATTTGATTGACTCGCTCGACTTGGCCACTAGTTTGAGGATGGAAAGCTGTGCTGAAGCGAATGTTTGTGCCCATGGCCTTCTGGAAGGAGTCCCAGAACTTAGAGGTGAAGATGCTTCCACGATCTGAAGAAATCAATCGTGGAATGCCGTGCAAGGAGATAATTCTGGAGGTGTAAAGCTCTGCCAGCTGAGCTGCTGTGATGGATTCTTTGATTGGAAGGAAATGAGCCACTTTAGAAAGCTTGTCAATGACAACGAAGATAGCATCATTTCCGCGCTTGGACTTTGGGAAACCAGTCACGAAGTCCATTTCGATATGATCAAACTTCCATTCTGGGATAGCAAGAGGTTGAAGGAGACCAGCTGGTCGTTGGTGTTCTGCTTTCACCCTTCGGCAGACATCACATTCATTCACGAATTGAGAGATTTCTAGCTTCATTCGGGTCCACCAATACGACTGCTTGAGGTCATGATACATCTTCGTACTTCCAGGATGAATGGAAAGGAGAGAATTGTGCGCCTCGTTCATTATGACTTTCCTTAGATCACCTTTAGGAACCACAATCCGGTCCTCGAAGAATAAAGTGTCTCTGTCATCAATGCGATAGCACTTGTATTTGGAAAGACCCTTGTCGATACCACGTTTCACCTTCTTCACCATGGCATCAAGAAGTTGTGCCTCACGAATTTGGTCTTCCAAAGTAGGAGATACTAAGAGGTTGGCAAGAAAGCCTTGAGGAACAACTTGGAGATTCAGCTTGCGGAAAGCTTCACAAAGATCCGGTTGGAAAGGCTTGAGGATTAGGCTGTTGCAATAAGCCTTCCTGCTTAAAGCATCTGCAATGACATTGGCCTTGCCTGGAGTATATTCAATACTTGGATTGCACTCTTGAATCATTTCGACCCATCGAGTCTGCCTGAGGTTGAGGTTGGGCTGAGTGAAGATGTACTTGAGACTCTTGTGATCGGTGAAAATGTCCACTTGTCTTCCCAACAAGAGATGTCTCCACGTTATTAATGCATGGACTACTGCCGCCATCTCAAGATCATGAGTGGGGTAGTTTTCTCGTTGGGCTTCAACTGACGAGATGTATAGGCCATAACTTTCTTCTCTTGCATTAACACAGCACCGAGACCTTGGAGAGAAGCATCACAGAAAACTTCAAACGGCTTGGATTCATCAGGAGGAGTTAAGACAGGAGCTGTGACTAGTTTCTCTTTGAGAGTGTTGAAAGCAACGTCACACTCAGGAGACCAGACATATTTCACATGCTTCTGAAGGAGGTTGGAAAGAGGCTTTGCAATCTTGGAGAAATTCTCAACGAATCTTCGGCAATAGCTTGCAAGACCAAGAAAACTGCGGAGCTGCTTGACATTTTGAGGAGGTTCCCAATTCACAATTGCAGACACCTTCTCGGGGTTAACAGCGATGCCCTTGGCAGAGATGATGTGACCAAGGAAAAGAACTTCATCGAGCCAAAACTCACATTTGGAGAACTTCGCATAGAATTGATACTCTCTGAGCTTGTCGAGCACCAATCGCAAATGTTTGGCATGATCCTGCTTATTCTTGGACAAGACCAAGATATCATCGAGATACACCAGGACGAATTCATTGGTATAGGGGTTGAAGATGAAATTCATCATCCGAGAGAACACTGGAGGAGCATTGACAAGGCCGAAAGACACGACAGTATATTCATAAGAACCAAAGCTTGTTCTGAATGCTGTCTTGGGAATATCTTCTTCACGAATGCGAATCTGATGATAACCCATACGAAGGTCAAGATTCGAGAATACTTTAGCACCTTTGAGTTGTTCAAATAGCTCATTGATGTTGGGAAGTGGATACTTGTTCTTGATTGTCTTCTTGTTCAATGGACGGTAGTCGACACAAAGTCGGTCCGTGCCATCCTTCTTCTTGACAAAAAGAACACCACAACCCCATGGAGAAGAACTCGGTCTGATCAAACCCAGACGCTCTTGTTCATCGAGCTGTTTCTTCAATTCCTTCAGCTCGTTAGGTCCAAGCTTGTATGGACGCTTGCAAACGGGTTCAGTACCAGGCTCTAGTTCGATAACGAACTCAACTGGCCGACGAGGAGGCATACCCGGAAGCTCTTCTGGAAAGACATCTTGATACTCACAAACGACTGGAATTTGAGAGATGGCATTCAATTCGCCCTTCTCATTGAGAGATAAAAACTGAATGGTTTCATCACGAGCGGCATAAATAATCACATCCTCAGAAGAATGTGTCAATTGAATTTCCCTGGCAGCACAATCAAGTTGAGCCTTGTGCTTAGGAAGCCAGTCCATCCCGAGAATTAGATCAATATCCGAGTCACCAAGAACAACTGGAGAAGACTGAAATTCATAGTCGGCCATCTTAATTGAAAGATCGGGAGCAACCAAACTAGAAGACAAAAGCTTTCCCGGAGAAACAACTTGCATAACTTTGGATAAAATCTCTGTGTCAACATTGTGCTTCGATGCAAATGGGTATGACAAGAAAGAATGCGATGCACCAGTATCAAAAAGAACTTTTGCAGGAATATCATTAACAGGAAGATTACCCATTATCACATCAGACGATTCCTCCGCTTGAGCTGCATTCATCATGTTCACCTTTGCAGACTTTGGATTATTGTTGAGGATATAGACCTGGGAGTCACCCGCCAGGAGGGCCGGGTTACACTAAGGGTCATTGCCAGAAGCCCAGAGCTAAGTTTCAGATAATGGGCCAGAGATGGGCTGAGACCCGGCGATGGCTTAAAACCCGTAGTGCAATCTTTACTGTTATAATAGAACTTGTAGTGTAAGGCAAGTATTGTTTAGAGTCCGAGCCGGACACTCTTATGAGCCGGCCGGGACTCTAAGGGCTGCTGGGCGTCAGCCTCCCTATATAAAGGGACGACCCGGCAGCAGTTTAGGGGCGACAACAATATGATCGAGAGCCGGGCATAGTTGTTTAGCTCCCTGGCGATTGTAACCCTAATCAATACCACCTCAACTAGACGTAGGCTTTTACCTTCACCGTAAGGGGCCGAACCAGTATAAACCCTTGTGTTCCTTGTCCCACTTAACCCCTTCAAGCTTCCAAATTGCGATGGCTCCACGACTAAGTCCTAACCCGAGGACATCTGCCGTGACAATTCCACGAAAATTGGCGCCCACCGTGGGGCTCGCGCACGGTGGATTTGAGTTCTTGAAGGGCAGCTTCGAAGGGCTCAAGGGATACGCTGTGGGCCGGATGACCAAGAGTCGTCGCGGCAAGCTCTACATCGACGATGCGGACTGGGGCCCCGACGCCGGCTCAGTGGAGTACGGGTACCGGGTCCCCTTCGGTGGAATTCATGTCTTCATCGGCAAGATTGGAGAGCCGGGCCCCGAGCCGGATCTCCGCGCCGACCTCATCGAAACGGCTCAGCGCGCACGACCCGCCCGGGCCCGGCCTGCCTTAAAGCGCGCTTTTGTAGGATGCATCCACGGAGGGCCCTCTGATCCATCTGGGACTGGGGATGAGGCGGCCGCCGGCTCTGACGGCGAGTCGGCCGCCGATGAGTCAAACTCGTTGTACCAACTTCAAGATGGCAAGCTCATGAGTTATTCCGATGGCAACAGTATTCCGGACCTCTTTGAGCCGCCAAGTCAGGTTGGAGTTTTTATGGCTGGTGCACAGCCTGTTCAGAACCCCGCTGCTGGATCGGGAAACCCGGTGCCTTCTCCGGCTCAGGTGCTGATGGATCTCACGGACAAGATGACGGCCCTGTTAACCGCCGCGGTTGACCCGGCGGATCAAGCCCAGCATGATGCGGAGGTGGCACAGTTGAAACTGGATTTGATAAAAGCTAAAGAGGATCTTGCAGCAGAAGGAATCAGGCTGGCTGCGGAGCGGGCGGCTCTCGATGCCCAGACTCAGCTGATTCAGGCGCAGTCCTTCCAACTCACGATGGATCAGAACGCGGCCAATGAGGTCATGAGAAGGAGGCATCAAAAGGCTCAATCTCGACTCCCGCCGGTCTACGATCCGCGCAACCTCTTCAACACGCCAGGTGCAGGGTCTAGTCACCCGCCGGGGGTCGTGGCACCCGGGTCTGGACCCCTTGTTCAACCACGAGTGATGGGGCCTCCCCAGGGGCCCCCCGCCCCGCCTCAGTATGTGCCAATACCCCCGGGCCATTATAATAACCCGCTGGAGAACATGATCGCCGCAGCGGCACGGCTGGCGGCTCTGCCCGTTGATGGCGACTCTCCAACGGCTATTGAGACCCGCCGGGTCAGAGAACTGCTCCAGACAGCGCTGGCGCAGCAAGAGGCGTACTCCTACAGCCGGGATAGGATCCATTCAACCCCTCGTCCAGGGCAGAGCCCGAGTTACAGCCGGCACATGGTCTCGGCGACCGGCTCAAGTAATGTCCGACGCCATGACCCGCCCCCTGGTCATGGCCCGGCTCATAATGGAGCCTTCTACGTAGCAGACCAAGCGCGCCAGGAGGCGGAGCAGGCGCCTCAAGTGACGGCTTACCAGACCCCCCGGACTTATCCGACGATGTCCGTCGATGCGGGTATCCCTACTAGAACCGGGGGTGTCCCGTGTTTGGTGCCAGCTATCCGTAATGAACGTCTGCCCAAGGACTTCAAAGGACCTAGGAAGGTGCCTAACTATACAGCAGACTTACAGCCTACAGCCTGGATTGAGAGTTATGAGATGGCTATGGAATTACTGGAAGTCAGTGAGGCGGCCATGGCCAAATATTTCACCATGATGTTAGATGGAACTGCCTGCACATGGTTGAAAGGGTTACCGCCGAACTCCATTGGGTCTTGGGCTGAGCTGAAAGCCCGGTTCATTCAAAACTTCAAAGATACCTGCAGGCAATCTATGTCAATCGTGGATCTAACTAACTGTAAGCAGCAGGAGGGTGAATCCACGACCCATTGGGTCCGCCGGGTCAAGGAGATCATACATTCATCGGATAAGATGGATGCCGGCTCTGCAGTCTTAATGTTGGAACAAAACTGCCGCTTTGTGCCCCTAAAGATGAAACTCGGGCGGCTTAAGCGTGACTGTACTGATATGGGTACACTGATGGCGGCTCTGGTCAAGTACGCCGATTCTGACGGTACCAAGGATCCCCCTTCAGATGATGAAAGGACATGGAAGGGAAAGAAGAACGGCAATGGCAAGAGTCCTCAGTTTAACCCGGGGAATCAAGGAGGAGGCAAGCGCAAGGCCGATGGCAGCCTAGAGTTTGTAGCCAACACCAACTCTCAAGGTAATAACCAGCGACGCAAGGGGAGGCCCCCTCCCCGAGGCGGCGGGTCAGGACCTTCGCTGGAGCAGCTGTTGAATGAGCCTTGTCCGAGGCACGGCTCTAGAGAGAAGCCAGCGACTCATCTGTGGAAGGATTGTGCTATCATGAAGGCCTTTAAAAACTACAATGGTCCGGGTGGCGGCTCAGGCGCCGGCGGCTTTCATGGCCCGGGCGGCGGGTCAAATTCCGGTCCTCAGAACGGTCAAGGGGGCTTTAATCAGCAGTCTGGTCAGGGTCATCAACAGCAACAGGGGGCTATCAGACCAACCCAAAGCAGCTCAGCGGTGGACAGTATCACGTGTTCACCACTAGTTTGTGCAAACGAGACGAGAAGCTTCACAAGAGGGTTGTTAATGCTGTTGAGCCGGCGGTTCCACGCTACTTACGGTGGTCGGAGCAGCCCATAGTGTGGAGTAGGGAGGATCACCCTCCCCGGGTGGATAACCCGGGCCACCTGGCCTTAGTGGTGGCTCCTCAAGTGGGAGGCTGTAAGTTCACAAAGGTACTCATGGATGGAGGCAGCAGCATCAACATCCTCTATTATGAGACTTTCCGTCGTATGGGACTAGTTGATAAGAACCTCAGCCAGTCAAATACTATCTTCCATGGTGTGGTACCTGGTAAATCGGCTTATCCAGTCGGCAAGATTGAACTGGAAGTGGCTTTCGGTGGTGAGAACAACTACAGGGTGGAGAAGTTGACCTTTGAGGTGGTCAAGATAAGAAGTCCTTACCACGCCATATTCGGACGGCCGGCTTACGCCAAGTTCATGGCACGGCCGTGTTATGTGTACTTACAACTCAAGATGCCGGGTCACAACGGGACCATTATGGTTCACGGCAGCCGGAAAGTGGCTCTGGAGTGTGAGGAAGGTGACGCGGCTTATGCAGAGTCTGTTTGTGCCACATAAGAGTTGAAATTTTATAAAGATAATGTTGATCCAACAGATAAGACCTCCCTGAAAAAGCCAACCACGGAGAATGAACTAGCCATGAAGTTTAAATCAGCTGATGAGACTAAACTTGTTGATTTTGTTCCAGGTGACTCGTCTCAGCAGTTCAACATCAGTGCAAATCTGGACCCGAAATAGGAAGGCTCGCTCATCGAGTTCATCCGTGAGAATAGGGACATCTTCGCATGGAAACCTTCTGACATGCCAGGTGTACCTAGAGAACTCGCTGAGCACACTCTCAATGTTGATCCAAAATTTAAGCCGGTCAGACAGTTCCTTCGACGGTTTAACGGAGAGGCGAAAGGCCATTGGTGAAGAAGTGGCCCGGCTTTTGGCGGCCGGGTTCATTGTTGAGGTTTTTCACCCAGAATGGTTGGCTAACCCGGTGCTCGTGCTTAAGAAGAACGGCACCTGGCGGATGTGTGTGGACTACACGGACTTGAACAAGGCGTGCCCGGCTGATCCTTTTGCTCTCCCCCGTATTGATCAAATCATTGATGCTACGGCAGGTTGTGCACGCTTAAGTTTCTTGGATGCTTATTCCGGGTATCATCAGATTAAGATGGCAGTTAAGGACCAGGAGAAGACGATGTTCATCACCCCCTTTGGAGCCTTCTGCTATGTCTCTATGCCCTTTGGGCTCAAGTGTGCGCAGGCGACTTACCAGCGTTGTGTACAGAATTGTCTCCATAAACAGATCGGGCGCAATGTTCACGCTTACGTGGACGATATTGTGGTCAAGTCCATCAAGGAGGAAACCCTGATAGATGTCTTAAGGGAAACCTTCGATAATCTCCGGGTCTACAAGATGATGCTTAACCCGGCCAAATGTGTTTTTGGTGTTCCTGCGGGCAAGCTATTGGGCTTCTTGGTTTCTGACAGAGGAATTGAAGCTAACCTGGAGAAGATCAAAGCTATCACTTCTCTAGCTAAGCCGGCATGTATAAACGATGTTCAGCGTTTGGCAGGTCGCATCGCTGCTTTAAGCCGGTTCATAAGCCGCTTGGGTGAGAAGGCTATGCCCTTATATCAGTTGATGAAGAAAATTGACAACTTTGTCTGGAATGATGCAGCTAATACCGCTTTTGAGGATTTGAAAAAGCAACTGGCGGAGCCCCCCGTCCTTGCTGCTCCGGTTGATAAGGAGCCCTTGCTACTGTATGTGGCGGCAAACGCACGAGCCGTTAGCGTGGCTATTGTGGTGGAGCGCAAGGAGGCGGGTAAGGAGCATCCGGTTCAGCGGCCGGTTTATTATGTCAGTAAGGTGCTCATTGAGTCCAAGTAGCGGTATCCGCATTGGCAGAAGCTCGTATATGGGGTGTTTATGGCGAGCCGGAAGCTTAAGCATTATTTTCAGGGTCATCCCATCACTGTGGTCAGTTCCGCCCCTCTCGGTGATATTATCCAGAACAGAGAGGCCACAGGGAGAATTGCTAAGTGGGCTATAGAACTTGGACCTCATGACCTTAAATATGTGCCACGCACTGCTGTTAAGTCTCAGGCCTTGATAGATTTCATCAATGATTGGACAGAGTCGCAAGTACCTGAGCAAAAGCCGGATAATACTTATTGGACTATTCATTTTGATGGGTCCAGGCAGCTGGAGGGCTCGGGAGCTGGTGTTGTCTTGGCTTCCCCCAAAGGTGACAAATTCCATTATGTGCTACGGTTGATGTTTCCTTGCACTAACAATGCGGCTGAATACGAGGCTTTGCTCCACGGTCTTCGGGTGGCTAAGGAGATGAGCTTAAGCCGGGTGAGGTGCTTTAATGACTCAGACTTGGTGGCTCAACAAGTATCAGGCACCTGGGATTCTAAGGATCCTCTAATGGCGGCTTATCGCCGCGAGGTTGATGCCATTGCTGGGCATTTCCAGGGGTACCAAGTGGAGCATATTGATCGCCGGAGGAACGAGGCGGCGGATGCGTTAAGCCGGCTAGGCTCTCAGCGAAAGCCGGTGCCGCCTAACACTTTCCTGGATGTCCTGTATAATCCTTCGGTCAAGTTGCCTACAGAAGAAGATTTGGCCGTCCCTGACCCGGAGGCGCAACTGGTGGCAGCTCTTCATGTCATACCAGACTGGACAATGCCATATCTGGCTTATCTAACCCGGGGAGAATTGCCTGAAGAGGAAATTCTGGCCAAGCAAATAACCCGGCGGGCTAAGTCAATGATTGTTATCGATGGCGAGTTGTATCATCGCAGTGTTTCAGGGGCATTTCAGCGTTGTATCTCCCCTAAGGAAGGTCAAGAGATCTTGCGCGAGATCCATGAAGGGGATTGTGGCCATCATGCCGGTTCAAAATCTCTTGTGGCCAAGGCTTTCCGTCACGGTTTTTACTGGCTGACGGCTCACGCTGATGCAGAGGACTTGGTCAGTAAATGTGATGGCTGCCAAAGGTTCTCACGACGGGCTCATGTGCCGGCTCAGGAGTTGAGGATGATTCCAATCGCCTGGCCCTTTGCGGTCTGGGGGCTTGATATGGTTGGGCCTTTTAAACGGTCCAAGGATAAGAAGACCCACGTCTTGGTGGCAGTGGACAAATTCACGAAGTGGGTGGAAGCCGAGCCAGTTAGCAAGTGTGATGCGGCCACGGCGGTTCAATTTATGAAAAAGGTGATCTTCCGCTTCGGCTTTCCGCACAGCATCATAACAGACAATGGCACTAATCTGTCCAAAGGCGCTATGGAGGAGTTTTGTCAACGAGAGCATATTCGGCTTGATGTTTCTTCAGTAGCTCATCCCCAGTCTAATGGTCAAGCTGAGAGAGCTAACCAGGAGATTCTGAAGGGCATCAAACCCCGGCTTTTGGTCCCTTTGCAACGGACGCCGGGTTGTTGGGTGGAGGAATTGCCCTCCGTCTTATGGAGCATCAACACTACTCCTAATAGGTCTACAGGCTTCACGCCTTTCTTCATGGTTTATGGAGCAGAAGCGGTTCTCCCCAGCGACGTTCGTCATGATTCACCTCGTGTGGCGGCTTATGTTGAGACGGATAATGAACAGGCGCGCCAAGATGCTCTGGACTTGTTGGACGAACAGC
Organism: Triticum aestivum; assembly: GCF_018294505.1. NCBI lineage: Eukaryota > Viridiplantae > Streptophyta > Magnoliopsida > Poales > Poaceae > Triticum > Triticum aestivum. The sequence goes on from NC_057799.1 coordinate 455,105,996, forward strand.
GTGATGTGGCAGCCGCCCGTTCAGCGATTTACCAACAAGACCTGCGCCGTTATCATAGCCGCCGGGTCAAGTCACGGGTCTTTCAGGAAGGCGACCTGGTGCTCCGGCTCATCCAGGATCAAACGGATGCACACAAGTTATCCCCACCTTGGGAAGGGCCTTTTGTGGTCAGTAAGAACTTGCACAGCGGGTCGTATTACCTCATTGATATCCGGGAGCATAAAGACTCGCGTAAATCTGAGGAGGAGACCCGTCGGCCGTGGAATATCGCTCAACTTCGGCCTTATTACACTTGAGCTACCAGCTCTTGTGGTGTACATATTTATCTCAGACATATATATATTATGATAAGCAATAAAGCAGGACCTCTGTCCTTTTTTCTCCTCCAAATATACGTGTCATACTAATTTGAAAGGAGGATCCGGCTTATGATCGCATTCAAGTCTAGCCGTAAGCAGTAAGATCACTTGGGGGCTTCCTGTTCAAACATGGGTCGTATTCGAACCAAAGAGAACATAGCTGTCGATACCCATTTGATTGGCAAAGTGCCGAGCTCATTGGGAGGTTGCCTTTGGTCATATTTGAATCATAGTGTAAACCCTCTGAGAACCGACGTGGATCGTATTCGAATCAGCGTCGTTAAACAATTTTCAGAATCACTTGGGGGCTTCCTGTTCAAACATGGGTCGTATTCGAACCCAAGAGAACATAGCTGTCGGTACCCTCTTGATTGGCATCGCCACACCCATTGGGGGCTATATGATCGTATCCTAATCTTGGCTTAAACCCCTTTCGGGCCGGGTCTTTGGTCGTATTCGAACTGGAAGCCCCTAAGTTCCGATTTATCGCAAAGTCTACTCTGATTATGACAACGTGTGCATAGCCGGGTTTTACTTGCCGGCTTAATTTTGGTGTATCTTGTTAGTTGAACATCATGGATGTCATCAAGACAAGTAAATTCGAGTTAAGATACCGACCGTGCTACGCGGGTTATTTAACGCGGAAGTATGCTTACAGGCTGTCGAGTGTGTTATCACGACTGTGTTCAGAATATAGTTAAGGACCAGTCTTTTTGGTTTGTATTCCGGGTTATCCATCTCAGACACTTGATTCTCAGGGCGGTAAGCCGCCTTGCGACTTGTGATTTGCCTTTCTATGCAGATACTTCAAGGCACTTTTTAAGGTTGAGAAGGACAAAGGGATAATTACGACCCGGAGGAACACAGGATAATTTCAAGAGTTTCCAGCAGTCATTACGTGCACGATGGCACGGCAGAGATAAAATGTTGCACCTAGTCTATTACAAAATTCCTCAAGTCTCAAGGTTGGAGCGTTGTTCGGTGAACCACCAAACCGCTTTACGATGCCTGCTGGGTTGAAGTCCCCGGCTCGTCTTCTGCTCCGGTTGATCCCAAGGCCTCGAAGGTTGACGACTTCCAGTCGATGCTGCTGAGAGCTTCAAACTGGGCTTCTTCGTCAATTAACCCGGCCGGGTCAATCTCGGGGGCGAAGGTGTGCTGACGAGCCGGAGGAATCAGACTAAGAGCTTCATAGCGAGGGGTTGGAATCCTCTGATTCTCCGCGTTGTACCCCAGATGATACTTGGTTAAGTCGGTGTCGTTCCCGATGATGGTGGCCACCGGGCGTACAGCCTTAACACATGCCGCGAATTCCTTCTGGTCGAAGGTGGAGCCGTCTTCCTTCAAGCTCGGGTAACCCAGTGCGATGTCTGCCGGGTCTAGCTCCGGCAGGAATGCCTTGGCCCAGCTCAGCGCGGCAATTGCTCCGGATCTTGCGGAGGCTCGGCGTAGCTCCTGGATCCGTTGGGGCAGAACAGCAAGCCGGCGCAGGACTTCGGCCAGATGGGTTGGCACCTCATTGGATAGGGCCACCACAGCTAAGGCGCGCTGTGACCAGGTGTAGAGTTGTTCCACCAGGGTGTACATGGCCTTTAACTTGGTGACCACACTCTGGTTCAGATTGGCACTCCTGGGACCTGTTTAAATAAAGATCAGGTAAGTCGGTGACAAGGATGAATTATAACATGTACAGACTTAATGAAAGCCGGCGAGGTGACTTACCAAAGATAGCAGCTACCATCTGGGAAACCTGGCGCTTCAGGCTGGAGAGCTCAGCGGTTTTTTCATTGAGGGCCTTCTCCGCCTGTTCTGCCCGGGTCACCAGTGCGGCTTTCTCCTCAGCCCAGGCCTTCCGCTCAGTGTCGAATTCAGTCTTCAATTTCTCCTGAGCGGCGATGCTGGAGACAAACTTGGCATTCGCCTTCCGGGTCTCCATCTCTTGAGTTTTTAACCGGCTCTTGAGACCCGCAAGGTCCGACTCAAATTTCTTGCCAGTAGCCTGCATATATTTCCGGGTTATTAAACAGTCATTGTATAAGTCCCAAGCACTTTCCAAGCAAAGACACTTGGCACTTGGGGGCTAATGCATATTGAATGTGTTTATCTATGTACTGCTGGTTCAGTTAAGTAAGCCGGACTCTAAGTTTATAACATATGCCAAGTATAAGTTATAGACTTGGGGGCTAGCATGATGAGGATTACTATGCGGAAAGTAAGAAGACAGCAGAAGGTTACCTCAGATTTCTGGTGGATCTGGTTGACCATGGCGATCTCGGCGTCTCGGCTCTTGTGAACTTGGCTGATGTAGCCTGAGACAAGCTCTCCAATGCTTAAACCGGTGTAGCCCGAGAGATCCAGATTCGCCCGGTGGGGTTGCAGCAGCTCCCCCTTCGCGGAGCATTGGGCCAGTGCGGTCGGCCTCCCCGGCTCAACATACTCCGTCCGGGTAATTACCACGTCCGGGTCGTTAGCCGGTGGGGTTGAGCCGGAGACCTCCGGATTAGCTGACGCTTCGGTCGTTGTCTTGGTGGTCGGGGCAGGGGCTTCAGGCGCCGTATCCATGGGAATGGTGGCCTCGGAGGCGGCTGGTGGATCTTGAGCCGTCGTCTCCGGCTCAGGCAAGTCCGGCACTCCGGCTGACCTGGTCTTCTTTGTTCTTTTGGTGAGCTTTGCCTCGGCACTGAAAAAACAAAAGTGTTAGATATACAAAAAGTAAGTACAGACAGATAATGTAAGGAGATTGTTATTACCCGGGTGCAGTCTTGAAGGCCGGCAGATTTGACTGCATGGAGTCACCCGAAGAGGGGGAGGTCTCCTGGTAATTGGAGTCAGAAGAGTTGAGTGGCTGGCGGATGACACCCGCCAACGGATGAAAAGGGTACAGGTGAGAAAAAACCTCAGTGCGGCGCTTCCTTGTCGCGACGGGTAACCCGGCGGAGAGGTCGGTGTCCTTGCGGGCCCGGGTGAGACGCCGGCTTTCGTGAACCTGTTGCTTCAAAAGAAATTGAGGGTCTTGATGAGCTAATGGATGAGAAAAGCTTACTTTCCGGGTTACTCTTCGGACTTTCAGCTGTGGCAAATGCTCCGAGTCGGAGGAAAGTGATGTGACCTCTTCAATCACCGGGTTACTGGCGCCGGTGTTGTCCTGTCAGTAAGTAAAATATTGATAAGACGGACAGCAGTAAGCGACAAATGTGACAAGAGTTTAAAAGGGTTAAGGGTTACCTCTGACTCGGAGCTGTCGCTTAGCTGCAGCAACTCCGAAGCAGTGGGTCTGCTTCCCTTTTTGCGAGGGGCGGTTTTCTTGGCGGCTTTCTTTGCCTTCCTCGCCTTCTTGGCCGCCTCATGGTCGTACTTGACCCGCCAGAATTTGTCATCAGCCTGAGAAATACAGTAATGAACTCTTAAAAAGGTTCAGAGCGAGGTGACAGGTAAAAAAAATGGAAAGGTTAAATTCAGCGGCTTACCGCTGGGGCTGGATTGGTCTTGCAGAACGGGGCTAGCCCGGTTTTTCCACAGTCTGCCAGGCTCTCGTTTAATAGAGCCTTGGTCTCTTCTTCGGCAACGTCTTCTGGAAGGTCATTGCGACCGTGCCTCTGCGGGTCATCCTTTCGCCCGGTGTACTCACACATCAAGCCGGGGCGGCGGCTCAATGGGATCACCCGCCAGGAGATCCAGACCCGGACTAGATCAATTCCATTCAGACCGTTGCCTAGCAGGGCCTTGATCTCGTTGATTGTTGGAAGCAGGGGCTGGCGTTCTGCGGCAGTTAGTTTGTCGGATAATGGATGAGTCGGCTCCAGGCGCGTTGGACGAAAGCCGGGCAGCGGGCTCTCATCAGCCGGGGACGTGTCTTGGCAGTAGAACCAGGTCATATTCCAGTCCTTGGGGTGACTTGGCGGTTCTGCGTAAGGGAATAGACAGTCCCTGCGCCGTTGGATGGAGATGCCGCCTAGCTCTAGACTTGGACCGTTTGCGCACTCGGTTTGGCGGTTCAAATAAAACAGCTCTCTGAAGAGCAGCAGACTCGGCTCTTCTCCAAGATATACTTCACAAAAAACTTGGAAGTTGCAGATGTTGGATATGGAATTGGGTCCTATATCCTGAGGCCGAAGGTCAAAGAAGTTGAGCACGTCCCGGAAGAATTTTGAGCCGGGCGGTGCGAAGCCCCGGCTCATATGGTCTGCAAAGATCACTACCTCCCCGTCCCTCGGCTGAGGTCTCTCTTCGGACGGGTCAGGGGCACGGTAGGACATCACTTCCTTCCTGGGCAGATATCCGGACTTAACGAAGTTGGCCAGGGTCTCATCAGTGATGTTGGATCTCATCCAGTTGCAAGTGATGGGAGCTTTGGGAGGCATGGTGACGGTTGGTGATCTATGATAAAGAGGAAAGTGTCCGGGTTAATTATAAGCCGAAGTTTATCATTCAAACTACAGTGACGGCTTATGAAGGGAACTAATGATATATATTGATACGGTGAGTTATCTAAGCGGTCGGAGTTTTCAGGATAAGTTGGTCATCTACGGCTTACTGCAGTTAAGTCGAAGGATTCTACGGAGCATGGTTCTCTTTAAACCGGAAAGTTCTACGGCGCGTGTTTTCTTTAAGTCGGAAGCATAAGCCGCCAAGAGCCAAGGGTTGCAGTTTTTTACTAAGTGTGGTAAAACGGATTTCACATATTGCAGTAATTTTTTCGGATCAAAATGGTCGGGCGAGGTGAAAATTTTCTAGACCTAAAAAACAGAGGCAGAAGAAGTTCTTGAGGTTGAACACAGTTCTTATGCAGTAAAAAGAGGGTTTCTTATAGATGAAATGGGTCTCAAACCTCTACCGCAGTGGTTCTACGCGAGGTTAAATATCAACTAACTACAGTGGCAACAAGAACTACCGAGTCTGTGGGCAATGGTGATGAACACGAAGAACTGAAAGAACCCTACCACAGATCTATTCTAGCTAGGCAGAGGAGACTCACCGGAGTTGGAAGGAGCGGAGGTCGCCGCCGTGAGTCTGGTCCGAATCAGGGTGATGCAGTGGCCGGGTTGATGGAGACCAGGGGCGCGACGGCGGCGGCAGTGGCGGAGCTCGAGCAGAGGAGCGATGGCGCGAGGAGGAAGAGGGAGAGTGTGAGAAGAAAGTGCTGGGCCGGCCTATTTATAAGGCAGAGTCATAAGTGGGCGCGGGATTCAAGGAGGCCACGGCGTGGTTATCTCCCCCTCACGGCGCCTCGATTCTCGGAAGGACAGTAAAAGCAAAGATCCCTTGCGGATCTGGCGGAGTAAAAAACGGACTTAATGGAGGATGACGTCACGGCGGATTATCCGGAGTCCAGAGGATGACGTCACTCCGGGTTATGACCTTCACATGAATGGTAAGCCGGAGATTTTTTCTGTCTGCAGAGCTGAAGATTGACACGAGCTGGCTCAAGTCAATCTGGGGCCTAATGTTGAGGATATAGACCTGGGAGTCACCCGCCAGGAGGGCCGGGTTACACTAAGGGTCATTGCCAGAAGCCCAGAGCTAAGTTTCAGATAATGGGCCAGAGATGGGCTGAGACCCGGCGATGGCTTAAAACCCGTAGTGCAATCTTTACTGTTATAATAGAACTTGTAGTGTAAGGCAAGTATTGTTTAGAGTCCGAGCCGGACACTCTTATGAGCCGGCCGGGACTCTAAGGGCTGCTGGGCGTCAGCCTCCCTATATAAAGGGACGACCCGGCAGCGGTTTAGGGGCGACAACAATCTGATCGAGAGCCGGGCATAGCTGTTTAGCTCCCTGGCGATTGTAACCCTAATCAATACCACCTCAACTGGACGTAGGCTTTTACCTTCACCGTAAGGGGCCGAACCAGTATAAACCCTCGTGTTCCTTGTCCCACTTAACCCCTTCAAGCTTCCCAATTGCGATGGCTCCACGACTAAGTCCTAACCCGAGGACATCTGCCGTGACAATTCCACGACAATTATGCTTGACCACTGTATTGCTGGAAGATTTGACAGGAGGAGGAGGAGGCAGGCGCCTTTGGTTGAAGCACTTGTTAGCATAGTGACCTTTCTGCTGACATTTGTTGCAAGTCACCTCTGAGAGTGGACGGTGATAAAGAGCATTGGACTTTGGAGCTTGATTCTGAGACTTGTTCTGATAGCCAGAGTTGGCAGAGTTGGAAGAACCATGGCCACCTTTGTTCTTCTGCTGGTAAGGCTGACGAAACGGAGGAGGACGAGGAAACCAGAACTTCTGTTGCTTAGCAGTCACAAGTGAGGAAGAAGAAGACTGAACTACGTCCCTGACTCTCTTCTTAGAAGCCTCACACTTGAGCTGATAGCCAGAGTTGGCAGAGTTGGAAGAACCATGGCCACCTTTGTTCTTCTGCTGGTAAGGCTGACGAAACGGAGGAGGACGAGGCAACCAGAACTTCTGTTGCTTAGCAGTCACAAGTGAGGAAGAAGAAGACTGAACTACGTCCCTGACTCTCTTCTTAGAAGCCTCACACTTGAGCTGAGCAGCCTTTTGCTTCAGTGCCATATTATAGAATTGATCAAACTGAGTAGGCTCAACAAGAACGAGAGCTAACTACAGATCCTCTTTAAGGCCACCTCTGAAGTGATAGATCATGCTCTTTTCATCAGGAACGTCTTGTTTAGCAAAGCGAACAAGTTTCTGAAACTGGATGTTGTATTGATACACAGACATGTTGCCTTGCTTGAGATTGCGGAACTCCTCACGCTTGCTCTCAACAACACTTTGTGGAATGTGGTGCGCTTTGAAGTCCCAACAGAAGTCAGTCCAAGTGATCACACGACCTCCTCTGGAATCTTTGTATTGCTGAAACCAATCAGCAGCTTGGTCCTTGAGCTAGAAAGAAGCGAACTTGACAAAATCCTCAGGCCTGACATTGCTACATTCAAAATGCTTGTTGATGTCCACGAGCCAATCATCGGCATCCGTGGCCTCGGCACAGTAGCTGAAAGACTTGGGCTGATTTGCGAGAAACTGGTTGAGAGTAGCAAAGTGAAACTGATTGTTGCCTTGACCTTGATTGCCTTGATTGCCTTGCCCTTGAGTACGTTCTTGCAAGAGTTGCAGAATCATCTGAGCATTGGCGTTGGTGGCTGCCATGATAGCTTGCCATGCCTCCGGAGGTGGAGGTGGTGGCGGAGGGTTCGATTGACTCCCTTCATTGCGATCCGGATTCTCACGCGTTGGCGGAGCCATCCTGAAGAGGGTGACATCCGTTAGCATCTTGATAGACAAATAGATAAGTAGAATCAACGGATATAAATTGCAACATATAGTCTTCACAATAAACATTCGAACGAAGATGAACGAATGAATTCCGTACTAAATCATCACACTTCCATAAGTTGAGAAGCCACTTGAAAAAGATATGGAATCAACATATGTCTTCGAAGGAACTCGAATACCACAATTCAAAACAACACAAAGTATTGGCTTGCAGAATAAGCCGGAACAAACATATGATAGATATTTCGCCCGAAGATTTCGTGGTGGGGCCCACACGGGCTCAATCGTACAGCACCATCATGTACAAGGCTGTGCACATGACATACGAAGTGTCCCCGAGTCGGCATAGCCATGGACTCTTTAAGACACTACGAGACCACTGTAAAATCAACCGTGTACAGGCGGACCACTAGACGTCGAACCCCAATCTCATATCATGCGTCTGTCGGAAAGATATCCTAAGGCTACTTGAATTTCCAGTTATAAACTCCCGAAACTTTCTGGTTATGCAATCTGGTGTAGGGGATACAGGGGACACAAAATATATCACCCAAACTAGCAATCCCTAGATCCAGCTGTATCCATCAGTCAACACATAACCAAGAAACCTTCGGAAATTGTTTACCTCAACCTTCGAAAAACATCCGTTATACAAGTTATGGCAATACTCCCGAACTCCCGCCCCAGTACTGGGTGGCGTCGAGGTGATCTCACCAACAACTGCATAAAAGAGATTTCGATGTCGGCGAAACTCAGGTATTCCAGAACTGCAACGATAAAATTGTGACGACAACACCTCGGAGCTCAACTCCCCGGGACACTGCCACAACCCCTAAATGTCAGGAGGCACCAAGAACAATGTTCTCATCACAAAACCATCGGAACGATTCCAAGATACCCGCGTGATCCTAAATTTTTTTTTGTGAAATTTGAAGAGAGAATAGTCAAAACTTCTACGTCAGGGGACCTCACCAGAGCGACGAAGGGACTGAGGAGTAAAAAGAATCCTACTCTCCGATATATATAATCCTAAGGCTCAAAACATTTTTGTTCTAGACTCAACAACGCCAGCGATTCAATCAAGCAGGGGGCTCCTAAGTCGGGGATGGCTCTGATTACCAACTTGTAACGCCCACGATGCGGCTATATCTCCCACGTGTCAAGGCACGACTTAGAGGCATAACCGCATAGTGGTTTTGCCGCAAGAAGGGTCATCTTCGAAGAATCCCATGTAATGAACAAGAATGGGATAAATAGTTGGCTTACAATCGCCACTTCACACAATACATGAATATAAATCATACATCATTCGAAATACAGACATATATAGACCGACTACGGTCAAAATTCAGATGAAAACAAGACAACCCCAAATGCTAGATCCCCGATCGTCCCAACTGGGCTCCACTACTGATAATCAGGAAAAGACACATAGTAACGACCACGTTCCTCGTCGAACTCCCACTTGAGATCGACCCCATCGTCTGCACTGGCATCGTCGGCACCTGCAACTGTTTTGATAGAATCTGTGAGTCACGGGGACTCAGCAATCTCACACACGCGAGATCAAGACTATTTAAGCTTATAGGAAAGGAAGGTGTTATAAGGTGGAGCTGCAGCGGCAATAAGCATATATGGTGGCTAACATACGCGAAAGAGAGCGAGAAGAGAAGCAACGGAGTGGTCGTCAACTAGCAATGACCAAGAAGTGATCCTGAACTCCTACTCACGTCAAACATAACTCAGACCGTGTTCACTTCCCGGGCTCCGCCGAGAAGAGACCATCACGGCTACACACGCAATTGATGTATTTTAATTGGGTCAAGTGACAAGTTCTCTACAACCGGACATTAACAAATTCCCATCTGCCTCATAACACCGGGCACGGCTTTCGAAAGATAATACCCTGCAGGGGTGTCCCAACTTAGCCCATCATAAGCTCTCACGGTCAACGAAGGATAAACCTTCTCCCGGAAAAACCCGACCAGTCTCGGAATCCCGGTTTACAAGACATTTCGACAATGGTAAAACAAGACCAGCAAAGCCGCCCGAATGTGCCGACAAATCCCGATAGGAGCTGCACATATCTCGTTCTCAGGGCACACCGGATGAGACATCCTACGAGTAAAACCAGACCTCGAGTTTCCAGGAGGGGGCCCCGCAGTCTACTCAGTTCGGACCAACACTCGAAGGAGCACTGGTCCGGGGGGGTTAAAATAAAGATGACCCTCGGGCTCGCGAAAACCCGGGGGAAAAGGCTTAGGTGGCAAATGGTAAAACCACGGTTGGGCCTTGCTGGAGGACTTTTATTCAAGGCGAACTGTCAAGGGGGTCCCATAAATCACCCGACCGTGTAAGGAACGCAAACTCAAGGAACATAATCCCGGTATATCAGTAACAAGGGCGGCAAGAGTGGAACAAAACACCAGGCATAAGGCCGAGCCTTCCACCCTTTACCAAAATATATAGATGCATTAATTAAATAAGAGATATTGTGCTATCCCAACATATCCATGTTCCGACATGGAACAAACTTCAACTTCACCTGCAACTAGCAATGCTATAAGAGGGGCTGAGGAAAAGCGGTAACTTAGCCAAACAACGGTCTGCTAGGAAAGGATGGTTAGAGGCTGACATGGCAATATAGGAGACATGATCTAGCAAGTGATAGGTAGCGGAGCATGGCAATAGAGCGAACAACTAGCAAAGCAAAGATAGAAGTGATTTCGAGGGGTGGTCATCTTGCCTGCAAGGTTCTCAGAGTTGTCGAAAGCTTGATCCTCGTAAGCGTACTCAACAGGTTCCTCGTACACGAACTCGTCTCCCGGGTCTACCCAAGACGAGAACACAAGCAAAGGAACCACAATCAATCACGAGAAATGCACAAGCAACATGATGCAAAACATGTATGATATGCAAGATATGATATGCGATGCATATGCGTGCTCCGGAAGGAAAATGATGAACAAGGCAGTAACTTGGAAAACCAAGCATGCCTCTGGAAAGGTGAGATGATTTCGGTCGAAATCGATATAAAGATCACCGGAAACGGATGCACGGTTTGCAAATGGCAAGCAAAACAAGAATGACACGAATCTGCGATTAACAGCATGATAGCACTTAAAATGCAACAAGCAACAATGCTACAGCACTCCAACATAGCAACAAAGCATATGACAGTAATCTAGAGAAGATGCTTGACAAAAGATGAACACCGAGCTACGGCTAGATCACAAAATATCAAGCTCAAACAAGCATGGCAAAAGTTCAAAAGATAACAGGTTCACAGACTTGGTGAAATACTGGACATGGCAGAAAACAGCATCAGGTAGCAATGTTCAGAGCACGAAATCAACATGGTACAGAACTTGACATAGCAAAACAATGCATGAAAGTGTTGTACTAAATGCACATGAAAAAAGTCCCTTACTGACCCTAAGCCAAAAAGGAACAGAAGGTATGATGGCAAGCATGTAAACATAGCAAGTTTCTTTAACAGGTTTTAGACTTGGCAGAAAACAGAGCATGGAAGAAATAATAATATGTAGGCCTCTTTGTGAGCTTGATGTACTCACGACAAAGCAATGCACTACAAACCAAGCACACCTACATCAAGATGGCATGTTTGTGAAGCTATACATGGAAGGATCAAAAGCATATCATGGATGGATCAACTACAATAAGCTTGGCAAAATTGCATATCATGTTAAGAATCTGCCAGAAATATTTTATAGCAAAAGTAGAGCAAGATTGAGTCATGCTATGGTACTGTATAATTGCAAACAAGAGCTGGAATGGATCAATTACAACCATAGCAACAAACCATCCTTACTGAACATCTCCAAAATATGCACGGATCTCTCTGTAGCATCAAGTTTACATGGAAACAAAATAACAGCAGACGAGGACTTGGAGAAATCACAAAGTCCCTGAAATCAGAAACATTATGGAGCCTACTTTGCATGCTTGTGCTAGTCACCACAGAGATCACAAAAATACATGGACTACACCACTGCAAAGATGGCATGGCATAATTCAAAACACATGTAGAGCTCATGCTCATAAGACGCACAGATTAAATGATACAAAAATGACAAATCTCCAAGTTCTGATAAGAACCGGCAGATAACAGCAATTAGCCCTCTTCCAACAGAGATTTGGGCATCAAGATGACCTCTAATGACCATGATGCAATTGAACAAATCGTAGAGCATCACGAGGCGAACAATTTGACATATTACACGCGCGAATCGGAGCTACATGCACGGAGTTACACACTGAGGAACATGGGTACATATTGTGAGAAAAAAGGACTTGGTGGAAATCGGGAAACGGGAAGTCAACGCTCATAGAGGGGCGATCCAGATCTGAGCATGGGAGCTCGGCTCGGGCTCGTCCTCGGCCTCGCCGGCGATGGACGGAGGAGAGGGAAGGAGGCGGCGGTGATCGGAGCTCGTGGGAGGAGGAGGCCGGCGGGGTCGGCCAAGGTGGCTCGCCGGAGCCGGCGAACGGCGGC
>NC_057799.1:455118475-455133897 GCF_018294505.1 Triticum aestivum
GGCAGGGCGGCGCGGAGGCGGCGGCGGCGGGCGCGGGAGGCGTCGGCCTCGGGGGGGCCTCCCGTGGGCCGAACGGGCCGCGGCGGAGGGAGGTGGCCGGTTGCAACGTGGCGGCACCCGATTCGCTGGACGCGGCGGTGAAGATGTCCGGCAGACGCCGGACACGTCTGGTGGCGGCGGGGGAAGGAGCTAGGGTTTGATGTGAGATTCGTTTCGGGAGGGGATGCTCTTTTATAGCTAGAGGGAGCTAGGAGGCTCCAAATGAGGTGCGGTTTTCGCCCACACAATCGTGATCGAACGACCTAGAGCATGGAAGAGAGGTTGGTGGGTTTTGGGCTGGTTTTAGAGGGGGTTTTGCTGGACACTCAAATGGACATGACGGATGCCCGGTTAACCGTTGGAGTACCAAACGACCTCCAAATGGAACGAAACTTGACCGGTGGTCTCCGGGTGGTATATTAAGGCCACTTGACAAGCCTCGGTCCATTCCGAGAAAGTTTGGCACCCGCACATGAAAGAAAACAAGAGGGATGCACCGGAGGAGATAGGAGCCCCGGATTGCAAAACGGACAACGGGGAAAATGCTCGGATGCAAGAGACGAACACGTATGCAAATGCAATGCGCATGATGACATGATATGAAAATGCATGACATGAAAAAATGCAAAACGAAAAACAAAACCCGACCACGGAGGGAATATCATATGACATAGTCGAAAATGGCAAGAGTCGGAGTTACAAATATGGCAAGTTACATGCGGGGTGTTACACTTCCCCTGTACCAGCTCCTGACGAAAACCACTCATTTCGAGTGGAACGACAAGGAGGATGAGGCTTTTCTCCAGATCAAGAAGATGTTGACCATGCCGCCTGTCCTGGCGGCGCTGGCTGTTAAGGAGCCCATGCTCCTCTACATCGCCGCCACCAGCCGGGTGGTCAGCACAGTCATAGTAGTTGAGCGCAAGGAAGACGGCGAGGTTCTGGTGGTCCAGAGACCGGTGTATTATCTGAGTGAAGTGATGTCGGCTTCCAAGCAGAACTACCCCCACTACCAGAAGATGTGCTACGGCGTGCACTTTACCGCCAAGAAGTTAAAGACATATTTTCAAGAGCACCCCATCACGGTTGTTTGCACTACCCCACTTGCTGAGATCATAAGCAGCCGAGATGCTTCAGGCCGAGTGGCCAAATGGGCCATCGAGTTGGCTCCCCTCACCATCTTCTACCAGCCCCACACCATCATCAAGTCCCAAGCGCTGGCCGACTTCCTCGTCGACTGGGCCGAGACCCAGTACCTGCCGCCAGCGCCGGACTCCACCCATTGGCGGATGCACTTTGATGGTTCGAAGATGCGCACCGGTTTGGGAGCCGGCATCCTCCTCACCTCTCCCAAAGGCGACAAACTCAGATACACACTGCAAATCCATTTTTCCGCCTCCAACAATGTGGCTGAGTATGAGGCACTCGTACACGGACTCCGGCTTGCCAAAGAACTCAGCATTCGCTGGATTCTGTGCTACGGTGACTCTGACTTGGTGGTCCAACAGTCGTCTGGCGACTGGGACGCCAAGGATGCGAATATGGCAAGCTACCGCTTCCTCGTCTAGCAACTCAGCGGATATTTTGAAGGGTGCGAGTTCCTTCATGTGCCACGAAACAACAATGAGCCAGCCGATACCCTGGCACGGATCGGCTCCACCCGTCAAGCAATACCAGCCGGCGTCTCCCTCCAGTGCCTCCGCAAGCCATCGATCAAGGCTTCTCCTAAGTCAGAGTCCATCTTCGTGCCGGCTGCTCCTGAAATAGTCGGATCTAACTCAAAGGTTGCAGCAGTCAGCTCAGGGACTTCGGCAGGCGGCTTGGGGACTGCAGCAGTTGCACCCGGCCCGGCGACTTCAGATCCCAGCCCGGGGACTGCAGCAGTCGGCTCGGGGACTTCAGCAGTCGGCTCGGGGACTTCAACGACATAGCAAGCGGCGGCCGACTCCAACCCGCCGCTTCCCACCCCAACCGCCCTTGTACAAGTGGCCATAGTGGCAGTAGAAGAAATTCAAGCACCATCATGGGCAGAGCCCATCCTCAAGTTTCTGGTGAACAAAGAGCTACCAACCGATGAGATCCTGGCCCGACAGGTGCAATGTTGGGCAGTAGCATACACCATCGTCAACAGGGGACTCGTGAGGCGCAGTGTCACTGGTGTATACCAGCGCTGCATAGAGCCGGAGAAGGGCCAAGCAATCCTCAAAGATATCCATCAAGGTGAGTGTGGCCATCACGCGGCCTCAAGATCACTTGTTGCCAAAGCTTTTTGCCATGGTTTCTTCTCGCCGACTGCTACGTCTTGAGCTTGCGTTGGTTTTCCTTGAAGAGGAAAGGGTGATGCAGCAATAGTAGCGTAAGTCTTTCCCTTAGTTTTTGAGAACCAAGGTATCAATCCAGTAGGAAGCTCCTCAAAAGTCCCACGCACCTACACAAACAAACAAGAACTCGCAATCAACGCAATAAAGGGGTTGTCAATCCCTTCACGGCCACTTGCGTAAGTGAGATCTGATAGAGATAATATGATAAGATAAATATATTTTTGGTATTTTATGATATAGATTGGAAAAGTAAAGATGCAAATAAAAGTTGATTGAAAGCTTATATGCTCAAAGATAGACCCGGGGGCCATAGGTTTCACTAGTGGCTTCTCTCAAGATAGCATAAATATTACGGTGGGCGAACAAATTACTGTCGAGAAATTGATAGAAAAGCGCATAGTTATGAGATTATCTAGGCATGATCATGTATATAGGCATCACGTCCGTGACAAGTAGACCGACTCCTGCGTGCATCTACTACTATTACTCGACACATCGACCGCTATCCAGCATGCATCTAGAGTATTAAGTTCATAAGAACAGAGTAACGCATTAAGAAAGATGACATGATGTAGAGGGATAAACTCATGCAATATGATGTAAACCCCATCTTTTTATCTTCGATGGCAACAATACAATACGTGCCTTGCTGCCGCTGTTGTCACTGGGAAAGGACACCGCAAGATTGAACCCAAAGCTAAGCACTTCCCCCATTGCAAGAAAGATCAATCTAGTAGGCCAAACCAAACTGATAAGTCGAAGAGACTTGCAAAGATAACTTAATCACACATAAAATAATTCAGAGGAGATTCGAATATTTCTCATAGATAAACTTGATCATAAACCCACAATTCATCGGATCTCGACAAACACACCGCAAAAAGAGTTACATCGAATAGATCTCCAAGAAGATCGAGAACTCTGCATTGAGATTCAAAGAGAGAGAAGAAGCCATCAAGCTAGTAACTATGGACCCGAAGGTCCGTGGTAAACTACTCACAAGTCATCAGAGAGGCCTTGGAGATGATGTAGAGGCCCTCCGTGGTTGATTCCCCCTCCGGCGGAGCGCCGACGAAGGCTCCAAGATGGGATCTCGCGGATACAGAAGATTACGGTGGTGGAAATCATTTTTCGTGGTCTCCTCTGATGTTTTCAGGCTACATGGGTATATTGTAACGCCCATGATGCGGCTATATCTCCCACGTGTCGAGGCACGACTTAGAGGCATAACCGCATTGTGGTTTTATCCCAAGAAGGGTCATCTTCACACCATCCCATCTAATGAACAAGAATGGGATAAAGAGTTGGCTTACAATCGCCACTTCACACAATACATAAATATAATTCATACATCATCCAAAATACAATCATTTAGACCGACTACGGTCAAAATCCAGATGAAAATAAGACAACCCCAAATGCTAGATCCCCCATCGTCCCAACTGGGCTCCACTACTGATCATCAGGAAAGGACACATCGTAACGACCACGTTCCTCGTCGAATTCCCACTTGAGATCGTCCCCATCATCTGCACTGGCATCATCGGCACCTGCAACTGTTTTGGTAGAATCTGTGAGTCACGGGGACTCAGCAATCTCACACCCGCGAGATCAAGACTATTTAAGCTTATAGGAAAGGAAGGTGTTATAAGGTGGAGCTGCAGCGGCAATAAGCATATATGGTGGCTAACATACGCGAAAGAGAGCGAGAAGAGAAGCAACGGAGCGGTCGTCAACTAGCAATGACCAAGAAGTGATCCTGAACTCCTACTCACATCAAACATAACTCAGACCGTGTTCACTTCCCGGGCTCCACCGAGAAGAGACCATCACGGCTACACACGCAGTTGATGTATTTTAATTGGGTCAAGTGACAAGTTCTCTACAACCGGACATTAACAAATTCCCATCTGCCTCATAACCGCGGGCACGGCTTTCGAAAGATAATACCCTGCAGGGGTGTCCCAACTTAGCCCATCATAAGCTCTCACGGTCAACGAAGGATAAACCTTCTCCCAGAAAAACCCGACCAGTCTCGGAATCCCGGTTTACAAGACATTTCGACAATGGTAAAACAAGACCAGCAAAGCCGCCCGAATGTGCCGACCAATCCCGATAGGAGCTCCACATATCTCGTTCTCAGGGCACGCCTGTAGGTTACTGTCATATGCTTTACTGCTCATCCGGTGTGCCCTGAGAACGAGATATGTGCAGCTCCTATCGGGATTTGTCGGCACATTCGGGCGGCTTTGCTGGTCTTGTTTTACCATTGTCGAAATGTCTTGTAAACCGGGATTCCGAGACTGATCGGGTCTTCCCGGGAGAAGGTTTATCCTTCGTTGACCGTGAGAGCTTATGATGGGTTAAGTTGGGACACCCCTGCAGGGTATTTATCTTTCGAAAGCCGTGCCCGTGGTTATGAGGTAGATGGGAATTTGTTAATGTCCGGTTGTAGAGAACTTGTCACTTGAGCCAATTAAAATACATCAACTGCGTGTGTAACCGTGATGGTCTCTTCTCGGCGGAGTCCGCGAAGTGAACACGGTCTGTGTTATGTATGACGTAAGTAGGGGTTCAGGATCACTTCTTGTTCATTGCTAGATGACGACCGTTCCATTGCTTCCCTTCTCGCTCTCTTTTGTGCAAGTTAGCCACCATATATGCTGGTTGCCGCTGCAGCTCCACCTCATTACATCATCCTTTTCCTATAAGCTTAAATAGTCTTGATCTCGCGGGTGTGAGATTGCTGAGTCCCCGTGACTCACAGATTCTACCAAAACAGTTGCAGGTGCCGACGATGCCAGTGCAGATGATGGGGTCGATCTCAAGTGGGAGTTCGACAAGGAATGTGGTCGTTACTATGTGTCTTTTCCTGATGATCAGTAGTGGAGCCCAGTCTGGACGATCGGGGATCTAGCATTTGGGGTTGTCTTATTTTCATCTGGATTTTGACCGTAGTCGGTCTAAATGATTGTATTTTGGATGATGTATGAATTATATTTATGTATTGTGTGAAGTGGCGATTGTAAGCCAACTCTTTATCCCATTCTTGTTCATTACATGGGATTGTGTGAAGATGACCCTTCTTGCGACAAAACCACTATGCGGTTATGCCTCTAAGTCATGCCTCGACACGTGGGAGATATAGCCGCATCGTGGGCGTTACATATATATAGGAGGAAGAAGTAGGTCGATGAACGCTCGAGGGGCCCACGAGGGTGGGGGGCGCACCCACCTGGAGGGGGTGCACCGGGCACCCTCGTGGCTGCCTCGCTTGTTTCTTGACTTCCACTCCAAGTCTTCTTGATCACGTTTGTTCCAAAAAGATCACTCCCGAAGGTTTCGTTCCGTTTGGACTCTGTTTGATATTCCTTTTCTTCGAAACACTGAAATAGGCAAAAAAACAGCAATTCGGGATGGGCCTCCGGTTAGTAGGTTAGTCCCAAAAATTATATAAAAGTGTAAAGTAAAGCCCATAAACATCCAAAATGGGTAATATAATAGCATGGAACAATAAAAATTTATAGATACGTTGGAGACGTATCACCGACTGCTCTAGAAGACGCCAAAGACTTGGTCAAGAAATGTAAGGGATGCCAGAAATTCAGCTCCAAATAACATTTGCCGGCTTCTGCACTCAAGACCATTCCCCTTGCCTGGTCTTTTTCCATCTAGGGACTGGACATGGTGGAACCATTCAAGAAAGCATGCGGCGGCATGACTCATCTGCTCGTCATCATGGACAAATTCACCAAGTGGATATAAGAAAAGCCAATCAAGAAGTTGAACGGTCCGACTGCTGTGACTTTCATCGCAGACATCACCGATGATGGCACAAATTTTGCCAAGGGCGCCTTGGCCCATTTCTGTGCGACGCAGGGCATCCGACTTGACTTAGCCTCCATTGTCCACCCAAAGTCAAACGGCGAAGTTGAGCGAGCAAACAGCCTCATTTTGTCTGGAATCAAGCCCCGACTGGTCGAGCCTCTGGAGCATTCGGCCGGCCGCTGGCTCGACGAGCTGTCGGCCGTCCTCTTGAGTCTGCGCACCACTCCGAACATGTCAACCGGCTTCACACCCTTCTTCCTTGTATATGGTGCCAAGGCTGTCATCCCAACTGACATCGAGTTCGACTCACCTCGCGTCACCATGTACACTGAGGAGGAGGCGAAGGAAGCAACAGAAGACGGCGTCGATCTGCTGGAAGAGGGCCGGCTATTGGCACTCAGTCGGTCCGCCATCTACTAGTAGAGTCTACGCCGCTACCACAGCGGCAAGGTGAAGCCAAGATCCTTCCAAGAGGGAGACCTAGTGCTCCGACTGATCCAGCAAACAACCCGTCAGCACAAGCTCTCGGCCCCTTGGTAAGGCCCTTTTATCATCAGCAAAGCCTTGGGCAACGACTCCTACTACCTGATCGATGCCCAGAAGTCCAGGGCGCGCAAGAGGGATGACTCTGGCTAGGAAACAAAGCGCCCATGGAATGCAAATCTCCTTCGAAGATTTTACACTTAATGCAGTATGTACCACGCTACCTTTTATATTAAGTACGAAGACTTTGGGTCCCTCGAGGAGCACTCGGGGACTACCCCTTTTTTATCTATATGATAAGTATTATGGCTATGAATGTGTTATTTCATTCCTCCACCTGAAACGGGGTTCGACTAGTCGGCCCGGGGGCTTGCCGCCTTGCACTATGTCGGTGTTTCCTGCAGCCGGACAAGTAATGTGCAAGCACCTAAGCCCTCTCTTGCCACAAGCTACAGCTTGCAGAGCGGTTGTCCGCTTGGCAAGAGTCAAAGGCAAGAAACAGGGCTCACATGGAAAATGGCTAAGGACCAGAACATTTGACATAGGACAAGCCGGCCCCTTTGCCTCACCGACCGGCTGCTGAGCAGCCGGCCGGCCGGCTTCCTACCTAGCTTGCAATGTTCCAATCAGGTGAAGTACTTGTCCTCCCACAATGGTGAAATACCTGACCAGGCCGCAGTCCGTAGAGCGGTTGTCCGGCTGGCAGGTAGGAAACCATGGGAGGGCGGCAAAGGAAAAAAGCCAAGGAATAAAAAGCAAGGAGGGTCGGAACTCGGCAGAAGCATAGCTTGTGCAAGAAATAATTTACATACGAAAAGGCCATCGGACAATATTCAACATAGTTTGAATACACCCCGCGGGTGGAATTGTGCAAGTTAACAAAAGTTTGTGGAGAAGACCACTAAGCAGGAAAAGCTACGATAAGTTGGCGGCCTAGACCAAAGGAGCAGCAGGTGAGTCCGGCAGGTTGGTGGAGTCGGGGGCGCCGGCTGGGGGAGTGGCTGGCTGGCGAGTCTCGGCTTGGCCGCTTTCAGCAACAGTCAGCGTCCTTGCATGCGGCTCGGTGCTGGAGGCGCGGTCGAGATGAGGTTGGTCATCCGCTCCGACCTCGGGCACACCGTCTTCATCATCCTTGTCTTCCTTGTCTTCCCCTTCGTCGCTGGAGGCGATCTCCTCTGCCGAGTCTTCGCCATCATCCAGGTTCAGTCCGAACCATTCTGGCGGCACCTCGACGCCGTTCTCGTTCAGCTCAGGGACAAAGTTACCGGTGTTGGTGTACTCAGCGATCGCTGCTACGCGAATAGTGAGGTCACGCTCCACCGCCGCCAGCTCGGCGCCGGCTTCCTGCCGAAATGTGGCCAACTGGGCTAGATCTGGCCCAGGATACCACACCTTGGCAAACTCCAAGGCCCGCCACGCTCCTGCTCAGGCCGCGGAGCCCTTCCATGCCTCAAGACGGCCAGCGGCCACTTCCAACCAGTCGGCGGTCCGACTGGGCATGCGTGGCGCTTGCCTGTCTCGCCAGAGGGTGGAGACTGCCTGAGCCCCAGCACGCTGCAGCCGGTGGAGCATCCGGTGGGCCAGCTGGAGACGAGCTTGAATGCTAAGGAGCTACTTGCCAAGGGTATCGAGGGGCGTCGACGGCAATCTGCGCGCCTTCCACCCTTCGCTCTTCACGACGATCCTCAATGGCCCAGTTGGCAACGAGGGAATGGCCGGGGAAGAAATCTGCACAAGCAAACAATGAGTCAGAATCTAGAAGCCGACTCGCCCGACAGCCGGCAGTTGAGAGAAGAGAAGGAAGCTCACCCTTGACTATGTCTTCAATCTTGCCATAGCTGGCAGTCAGCGCCGCCTTCGTCTTAGCCCAACTGGAGCGCTCGGTCTCAAACTCAGCCAGGAGCTTGGCTTCGTTGTCCTCCGCCTGCTTTAGGGCCGTCTTGTGAAGTTCCGCCTGGTCCTTTAGTTCGTTGACCAGGCGGTCGCGCTCCTGGGCTATCCTGTTGCACTCGTCCTCCTTGGCACGCAGTGCGGTGTTGGCGTCGCCTAATTGTTGCTGCAAGACGACGTTGGTCTCTCCAAGAACAAGAAAGAAAAGATATCAACAAATCAAGAAAGAAGAGAAGTTGTCAGCGTCCTGGACTTGGGGGTATCCAGTCCTGCCTGCCTAAGGCCCACCACGTGGCTCCATCGACGGCCTGGTACGGCCCAGCTTCAACAACGACGCAGCAAGACCCTCGTGAGGGGCCAAGACTCGCAAGGCGGATGACACCAAGACCCCTGAAGGAGTTGGCCTCCTCAGGAGGGCTCCTGAGGAGCGGAGAGATCTATGCATCTATCTCATGAGGCTGAGCTGACGTGAGCCATGACGACCAAGGTCAGGCGGGCGCCAGGCGGGTGCCAGGCGGGCGCAGAGCGCAGGTTTCCTCTTCGGTGCAAGGGAGGCAAGCCACATGCACGGAGTCCCGAGGAATCATCCAAACGTTTCCATTCTGGTGCAACGAGACCATGACCACCAGGACGGCAGGACGGAGGTCATCACCGAGCCCACCTCAGCGTCACGACCAGAGGCTTTTCGCAGCCGAAGACTACTTTTGTCAGGATAGAATGTACTACTTGTCCCCTTTCAAATCCCGCAGTTGTGGAATTCCTTACCTCTCATATTTGGGAAGAGGACCAAGGCGACTATATATAGGACTTGGCCACCACCAGAGAAGGGGGACGAGAAGAACCGAAACCAAAACAAGTAGAGCACCCCACCAGCTCAAGAACACGTCACCTCCTGAGGCTTGTTCATCTTTGTAACTAGTTCATCCATAGCCCCTCGAGGCAATCCACCACACCACACTAGATTAGGGTATTACACCACAACGGTGGCCCGAACTAGTATAAATCTCTGTGTCTTTGTGTCTCTTTGAGCTCTTCGCGCTAGGCTAGGGAGGATCGCGAGAAAGCAGGCTGGGCAGGTTGAGATCTCCGCACGCACCCCAGTGTTCGAACCTCTCACGGGTTGCCGAATCCCGAAATCCGACATTTGGCACGCCAGGTAGGGGTGCGTCGGATCCTCTGTTCCGTCGTTCGACTCGTCTCCGCTCCGACATCTCCATGGCCGACGCCCCGAGAGCCCACGTCGAGCACTGGGTCGTCCAGACCTCCTCGGCAGCACCCACCAGCGAAGAAGACCTCCACTCTGCCCTGCTCGTGGCCCGCGTTCGGCCGGGGGCGCGCGGCGCAGCCTTATCCTCTGGCGCCGCACCGCAGCCGCGCAGCTGCACGATCTGCGAACTACGCTGCAGCAACTACTCCGCACTCACGCAGGGAACAAGAGAACATGCGGGCGGTGGTCATCGTGTCCTGTGAGCTTCTACGGTGCAGGCTGCTTGAGAGCGGCCGCGACGCCCTACTGGAGCGGGTCGCCGAGGTGCTAGACGCGGTGTGCAGGGCGCGGCGCCGTTCTGCACCCTCCCCACATCGCAGGCGATGGTGGGCGCGCGCGCTCATCCCCGGCATAGTCGCGTGCCCTCTCCCAGGGGACATGGAGAGCCTCTCGACATCATCAAAGTTGGTGGAGCAGCCCGCGCCGCCCCGAGCGTGCCCCCTCGGCACGGGGCTGCTTCAGACAACACCACTAGGGGCCGCGTCGGAGTGTCGGCCCCTGGCCAGCAGGACCAGAGGATGGCAGAAGGGAGCGGGAGTGTTAGACAGCCAGGCGGCGCCCCTAGTGCGAACGTCTCGGAAACCTACGTTCCCGTTGCGATGGATCCAAGGCACGCGCTAGGAGAGGGCCTCAGCCGATCCCCCACGCCAGGCTGGGCGCTGGACATACACGAGGCCGAGCTCTCCTTTGAACCACCACCAAGCCCTGCCAACGTCCCCAACGACGGCAGCCTCTGGGTATAGTTAACGCCGCAGGGGCACGCTTACACTGACCATGGATCACAGTTAAACCAAGACGCGACAACCGCCAGGACCCTCAGGACGGCGGACCCTCCTCAGGAGCGCGAAGGATGTTGGGAGCAGCGCGAGGGAGCCTAGCTGCGAGGCCCTCCTCGCGCTGCGCGGAGCAAGAACCAGCCTGGAGGTAGGTTCCCTACCGGGGAAGGTGCCGGCGAGCACTTCCCCTTGGCAGGGGGCTACGGTCACCGAGGACACCGTCAGCGTCCCCCTGGCCCCTTGGTCTTGTCCTGATTTCCGGTCTCCCCAACGGTGGTCAGGGGCGGCGTACGTCGGGGTCCTCGTCGGGCGACATGAAGCAAGGCTCCGGCCTGTGAAGGTCTTCGCTCGTGACACTCTCACGTAATAATGAGTGGGGCTGTACACGCCCCGGAGTGTCCTGAGTGCCGCCCTGGGGCCTCACGGGGGCTCCCACCCATGTCCTAGTGGAAGCACCATGCTCTGCGCTGGCCGCCGACACTGTCCCCAATGACTATGCCCAGCCAGTGGAAGCACCTAGCTCTGCGCTGGTGAGAAGACCGAAGACTGAAGACTGAAGACCAGTTAGGCGCCGGACGCGGCCGCCTGCTTTTTGCCTCTCTTTTTGTACTCGTTTGCCGACTTTTTGAAGCAGTGTGTTTTCTGTGTGTTTATAAAACGGGGGGTGTTTTCCTTTTTCTCGTGTCGCTCTCTTGCCTTCAGTTCTTGCGTTCTTTTCTTGGAGCTCGTGACCGCTACCCAGCCCTCTAGCACCTCGCGAGCGGGGGCTGGGTACGGTGTACGCGCTAGCGCTGATCGCTCCCCTCGGGGGCTCGAAGGTGCGGCCGCCCCGCGCGCCCACCTTGCCACAATCTGGCAGTTGGCTCCTCACGAGGCACTCTACGGCAGGCCAGCAGGCCCCACAAGAGGCACAGGGCCTCGCGAGCCAGCTGCAGGCTCGCCTCATGAGAAGGGGCACTGCCGCGGTATCAGGCCTCACTCAGGACCCACGAAACCCAAGATAAGTCAAAAACAACTATCCCATTCATCGGCCCACAACCCTGCTGGGCCCCCCTCCGGGCGCTACTTCAAAAGCATTCAACAATCTCATATATCATAAGGGGCACCCCCTTCCCAAAATGCTCTCACGAGGATATGATTGAGTTTTCATTGTACAGGTTAAAGGAAAAGAAATACAGGCCTAACTGGATGCGCCTTCTCCGCCACTCCCATCCATGCTGTTTGTGCTGAAGCTGCCGCCCTCCTCGTCATCTCCACCCGCGCCAGCTCCTTTGGCTGCGAGCATGGCCGTGTCGTCCTCAGGAGTCAGCTCCTTCACCAGAGCATCCACATGACCGTCCACCCACTTGGCCAGCTTGTCTTGGGTGGCCGCAGGCACGGGAGCTAGCACGGTGCTGAAGTCGAAATGGGAGTTGAGGTTTAGGAGGTTGTTGAAGATGCGCGAGAGCGCGCGCCCAAGGAGGCCCCGGCTCCTCTCCTCAACGAGCTGGCGGGCTTTTGCGGACTGATCCTCCAGGCGGGTCACAACATCGGTGAAGAAGTGGAGATGGCTGGCGTAATCGCTCTCGTGCGGATGGGAAGCGCTCTCATCACAAATGGCACCCAAGGCGTTGTTTTCTTTGATGCGCAGACCATAGAGCATGGGGCCGTGTTCGCGCTCCAGCATCTGGCGGCGGCACTTCTCAGTCAAAGCCATCTCCAGGAGGGAGGCGACGTCCTCGACCTGCATTCGGAGAGAGGATATCTCGGCGCGAGCAGAATCCAGGGCGGATTCGGAAGAAGCCAGGGCCGCCCGGGCAGCGCCCTCGTGCTGCTTCACCGCCTGCAGCTCGGTCCTCAGGACGGAGGTCCGTCCCTCAAACTCATCCTTGAGTAGCTCCAGGTCTAGGCGATGCCCCTCGGCTAGCTCAGCACGTGCCTTCGCCACCTTCTCCTCCACCTCCACCTGGACCTGAGCTTCTCGAGCGGCGACACCATCCTCAGCCGCGATGACCTGCCGCTCCCTCATCTCCAGCCTTTCCAGCGCCAAGCTATGATCCACGGCCTCCAGTGTCAAGTCCTCATGGCGCCTCAGGAGCTCCGCCTCGGCAAGGGCCACCTCACCTGGTGAGCAGGCCAGCATGGCACGATGCTCCTTGATTTTGCGCAGCAGGGTAGCACTCGACGACAGAAGATCCTGCTCCCGCTCCTCAGCCGCCTCGCGATGGCAGTTGGCTGCCTCGGCCTCTTCCATGACGCGAGCGCAAGCTTCTCGGGAAGCCGCAAGCGAGGCCTCCATGCACGCCTTGGCTTTGTCTCGCTGAAGCTTCCCAAGATTGGTGGCCACCTTCAGCCGCTGCCATTCACCCTCCAAGCGGCGGCTCTCTGCTTCAAGCCTGGTGTCAACGTTGGCGAGCTCCCCACCAAGATGGAACATCGCACGCATCACTTCACTGATGAACCCGAAGCGCACCGCACTGCACCCGCAAGCAAGCGCGAGCTCATTGCCAAGATCTTCACCGGCTCCGAAGGTCGCCCGGGAGGCGCTGGGGGCTCCGCCAGTTGCCGGCCAGGGGCTGGCCGGTGGGGCTGGCCGGTGAGGCCCCGCAGCTTGAAGACGAAGGCCGCCCGGAGGGCGCCCCCTGCCGGCAAGGGCAAGAGGAAGGATCACCGGTGCACCCTTCCCCTCACGAACAGAATCGGAGGGGGAGAGGCCAGGGGGCTCGGTTCCAGTGCACCCTCACGACGTCGTGCTGGAGAGAGCTGGATTCACACCCTGCGCAGGCTCAAGGCGCTGGGGGTTGCACACCTGCGCCGCGTTGGAACTCTTGGGGCGCCCGCCTCCCGAGGTTTTTCCTTCGTGAAGATCCTGCAAAGCCCCAGCCATGAGAAAGCGCAGTGCGATTGGAGATCAGGGGCGAAGATACTTACTCGTCAGCGGCCACGTATCTCCTTGGCTTCAGCGGCCGGTGGGTGCCATCGTCACGGCACTGGGACCTCTTCCCCTTCAGGATCGACTGAAGGCATAGGCGGCGCCGACCTGGTCCCGACGGGTGATCCTCAGGAGGGGGAGCGTCCGGCGCGATATCTGGGGAAAGGGTCCCAAAGGCAGGGGCGCCCGGCATGGCGTCCTGGCTCACAGCTCCGGGGCCATTAGTGGGCCCCACGTCGTCAGCAGCAGCTCTGGAGCCACCGTCCCTGACGCCAGAGGCTTCCGCCTCCGGAGCCTGATGTAGCGCAGACTCTGCAGCGGCCCCTGCCGGAACCCCAGAAGCCCGAGGCTTCTGAGCCTCTAACGAGGCCGGGCCTCTGGAGGATTTCTCGACAGCTGACGGAGGCGCGTGTCCCCCTGCCTCCAAACATGGGGCGTGCACGGCAGGATCGATCAGGAGGGGGGCCACGAAGATTGGATTCTCACGGGGCCCCGTGATGCCCTCGGGAAGCAACCCCCACTCATCAAACAGGGGCATCTGCCCCGCGAAGGCCTCCTTGTTTGAGCACAGATAAAGGAGGCAGCCACCTCCTGGAAGGTCAGCAGGCTCGGGCTCGCTAGTCAGGAGCTTGAGCACCATGCTCAAGGCATCGGCAGCAAGCGATGGCTTCTCCAGCCTCATCGGATCCTCGGCGCTGGTGAAGTCCCACATCAGGCGAGAGTGGCGCTGGAGAGCGAGGCGCTGCTTGACGAATTCTTTCACCACCATCGGCATCGTCACCCCCAGTTCCTGGAGCCTCACCAGCCTCTTCCAGACAAAAGCAAGACGCTGGTCAGTGAGCCTCACATGGCACCAACCAGACCTTGGCGAAACCGGCGATCCAGGAATCATGAGCAGGGGCTAAATGCGCGGGCGTCCATCAGAAGCCACTGCTTCCAGAATCCCTTCGTGACGGGCGAGAGCTCGAAGTCGATCCCCGAGCCGGCTGTAACACACACGATGCGACTATATCTCCCATGTGTCGAGGCACGACTTAGAGGCATAACTGCATTGTAGGTATTGTCGCAAGAAGGGTCTTCTTCACACAATCCCATGTAATGAACAAGAATGGGATAAACAGAGTTGGCTTACAATCGCCACTTCACACAATACAAATTAATTCATACATCATCCAAAATCCACACATAGACCGACTACGGTCAAATCCAAATGAAAGGAAGATAACCCCAAATGCTAGATCCCCAATCGTCCCAACTGGGCTCCACTACTGATCATCAGGAAACGAAACATAGTAATGACTACGTTCCTCGTCGAACTCCCACTTGAGCTCGGTTGCGTCACCTGCACTGGTATCGTCGGCACCTGCAACTGTTTTGGTAGAATCTGTGAGTCACGAGGACTCACAATCTCACACCCGCGAGATCAATACTATTTAAGCTTATAGGAAAGGATGGGGTAATGAGGTGGAGCTGCAGCAAGCACTAAGCATATGGTGACTAACATACGCAAATGAGAGCGAGAAGAGAAGCAACGCAATGGTCGAGAAGCTAGAAGTCATCAACAAGTGATCCTGAAACTACTTACATTCATACATAACCCAAACGGTGTTCACTTCCCGGACTCCGCCGAAAAGAGACCATCACGGCCACGCACACAGTTGATGTATTTTAATTAAGTCAAGTGCCAAGTTCTCCACAACCGGACATTAACAAATTCCCATCTGCCACATAACCGCGGGCACGACTTTCGAAAGATAATACCCTGCAGGGGTGTCCCAACTTAGCCCATTATAAGCTCTCACGGTCAACGAAGGATATTCCTTCTCCCAGGAAGATCCGATCAGTCTCGGAATCCCGGTTTACAAGACATTTCGACAATGGTAAAACAAGACCAGCACTGGTCCGGG